>NW_015664994.1:1264823-1294185 GCF_001515625.1 Sinocyclocheilus rhinocerous | reverse complement strand
CTGACGATTGAAACGTGGGTTTTGAGCAGTGTAGGGTAGGGCTTGTTGTTTGTCATTTCTCCGATCACAAATGCAGACATGGTTTTATGTTACGCGGCGTGATGCAACACGTAAAAAGACAGTAAAAGTCATTATAATTCGTAATTATGTCCCCACTGGATGCAACAAATGCCTCGTTTATAATGGGTTTTAATGTTTTTGTCTTGTCGCTCCGGCTGGGACACGGCATCACAATATGGTAAGGGACGTAACATTTCCGTCACACACTTGAGGTATTCGGCCAATCACAACGCACTGGATAGCTGGCCAATCAGAGCAATCATTTCTGATTATGCTCAGACCAGAAATGAGATGTTTCAGAAGTCTAACTGCTATTCCTGCTCAGATATACTGTAACAGCTTGCTGGAACATCAGGAGCCACCGTTGCCACCTGCTGATGGCATGTTGTAATTACATCTGTCAAACCAGCTGCTTTTAGTGAGTGATATGTGGCCAAGTATGGTTACCCATACTCTGAATTAGTGCTCTGCATTTAACCCATCCTAAGTGCACACACACAGCAGTGAACACACACACACCGTGAACACACACCCGGAGCAGTGGGCAGCCATTTATGCTGCGGCGCCCGGGGAACAGTTGGGTTCGGTGCCTTGCTCAAGGGCTCAGTCGTGGTATTGAAGGTGGAAGAGAGCGCTGTACATTCACTCCCTCCACCTACAATCCCTGCCGGTACAAGACTCGAACCCGCAACCTTTGTGTTACGAGTCCGACTCTCTAACCATTAGGCCATGACTTCCCACAAAAAGTTTTGTGAAATGATTGATTAGATCCATTTTCTCAGAAGAGTTGGCAGGGCTGCTTCAGCCAGTGATTAACGATGGTGGTCGGCCATGTTTGACGAACACTTCCAGAGCCCAGCTTTCCACAGGTCTACCACTGTGCTTTCCTCACGGTTTGGGCCTAATTGTTTATACTTTTTTGGGGTGCCATGTGCACAAAGAAAACCCAGCCCTCATTGATCAAACCAAAGCCATGGAACTGTTCTGTGACCCGTCAAACTAAACTTCCTACAGGAGAAGAAGGATTACTGTATAACCTGCAGACTGTCCTCAAATTCCCCACTGCTCTCAGAAGCACGTCATTTGTGAAGTATGGCTATGTTGACATTTCCTCACACCGTCCCTCTTACGAAGAAAAATTACCTTATGAAATTTCAGGATAAGATCAAATTAACATGGACTTTGTTACTGATTTTAATAACTAATATAAAGAACTATGGCTTGTAGAAGGACAATTGTGGTAATACCATGGTACTGAATAATAATCATATTCAAGAAGGTATGTGTGTTACCATTCAAAAGTCTGGGGTTGGTAAGATTTTTCTATGGTTTCTGAAAGTCTCTTTTGCTCCTTGAGACCCATGGTGCTAAATAATATTGTTAAATATTATTACAATTAAAAAAAAAAAAAACCTTTTCTTTTTGCAGTATATATTAATATGTAATTGTAATGTATTCCTGAGGGCAAAGCTGCATTTTCAGCAGTCATTACTCCAGTCTTCAGTGTCACATGATACCACAGAAATCATTCTGTGTGAAGTGAACTGTGTGATGTTCCCTGCTGCTTCAAACGCTCCAGCATCATTACGGTCCCCAAAAAGCCGAAAATCACTGGACTTAAAGGGTTAGTTCACCCAAAAACGAAAATTACCCAATGATTTACTTACCCTCAAGCCATCCTAGATGTATATGACATTCTTCTTTCAGACGAATACAATCGGAGTTATATTAAAAAATATCCTGGCTCTTCCAAGCTTTATAATGGCAGTGGAAGGTAGCCCAAAATTTGAAGTCCAAAAAATTGAACCAATATCACTCTGTCCCACGAGCAGCTTTGGGGCTCTCTGATCACTGTTTGGTTCATCTAATACCGACCTACAGGCAGAAACTGAAATCAGCTAAACCTGTATTAAGGACTGTAAAAAGATGGACTAATGAAGCAGAGCAGGATTTACAAGCTTGTTTTGACCTCACTGATTGGAGCATCTTTGAAGCTGCAGCCACCGATCTGGACGAGCTCACAGAGACTGTAACTTCATATATCAGTTTCTGTGAAGATATGTGCATTCCTACCAGGACATTCTTATCATTTAATAATGATAAACCGTGGTTTACTGGGAAACTCAAACAGCTTCGTCACGCCAAAGAGGATGCTTACAGAAGTGGGGATAAAATCTTGTATAACCAGGCCAGGAACAGACTAACAAAGGAGATCAGAGTGGCTAAAAAAAACTACTCAGAAAAGCTGAGAAAAGAGCTTTCAGCAAACGATCCAGCGTCAGTATGGACTGGTCTGAGGAACATCACCATGTACAAGACACCACCCCCACAGCTTGCGGAGAATCAACAATTGGCTGACGATCTGAATGTGTTTTACTGCAGATTTGAAAAGGATCGTCTACCACCCCCCATCCGCTCTGATCTGCACTTCACACATTCACCTACCACCCCTGCAACCCCCCTCCCTCCCTCCCCCCCCCTTCAACCTGTGCTTAAGGTCTGTGTAGAGGATGTGAACCGGGTCTTCAGGAAGCAGAAATCTAGAAAAGCTTCAGGCCCAGATGGTGTTTCACCTGCCTGTTTAAAAGTCTGCGCTGACCAACTGGCCCCCATCTTCACACAGATCTTCAACAGATCATTGGAGCTGTGTGAAGTTCCCTGCTGCTTCAAACGCTCCACCATCATTCTGGTGCCCAAAAAGCCCAAAATCACTGGACTTAACGACTACAGACCTGTCGCTCTCACATCTGTGGTCATGAAGTCACTTGAGAGACTGGTCCTGGCCTACCTGAAGGACATCACTAGACCCTTGCTGGATCCTCTTCAGTTTGCCTACAGAGCAAACAGGTCTGTGGATGATGCAGTCAACATGGGACTGCATTACATCCTGCAACACCTCGACAGACCTGGGAATTACGCAAGGATCCTATTTGTGGACTTCAGTTCGGCCTTCAATACCATCATGCCTGACCTTCTCTCAGACAAACTCACCCAGCTCTCTGTGCCCTCCTCCATCTGTCAGTGGATCACCAGCTTCCTGACAGACAGGCAGCAGCTAGTGAGGCTGGGCAAACTCACATCCAGGGCTATCACGATCAGCACTGGCGCCCCTCAGGGTTGTGTTTTCTCCCCGCTGATCTCCTCCCTCTACACGAATGACTGCACTTCAAAGGACCCCTCTGTGAAGCTCCTGAAGTTTGCGGACAACACTACAGTCATCGGCCTCATCAAAGACAGAGACGAGTCTGCTTACAGACAGGAGGTTAAAGAGCTGGCTGTCTGGTGCAGTCTTAACAACCTGGAGCTGAACACGCTCAAAACTGTGGAGATGATCGTGGACTTCAGTAGAAACCCCCCTGCACTCCCCCCCACTCACCATCATGAACAGCACTGTGGCTGCAGTGGAGTCATTCAGGTTCCTGGGCACCACTATCTCTCAGGACCTGAAGTGGGACACTCACATAGACTCCATTGCAAAAAAGGCCCAGCAGAGGTTGTACTTCCTTCGCCAGCTGAGGAAATTCAACCTGCCACAGGAGCTGCTGAAACAGTTCTACTCTGCTATCATTGAGTCTGTCCTGTGTTCATCCATAACTGTCTGGTTTGGTTCAGCTACCAAATCAGACATCAAGAGACTACAGCGGACAGTCAGGACTGCTGAGAAGATTATCGGTGCCCCTCAGCCCAGCCTCCAAGATCTTTACATCTCCAGAGTGAGGAAAAGGGCTAAGAAAATCATCTTGGACCTCTCACACCCAGCCCACTCTCTCTTCGAACTGTTGCCTTCGGCGCTACAGAGCACCGACCACCAGAACAGCCAGGCACAAGAACAGTTTTTTCCCGCAGGCTATATTCAGCCTGAACAATTAAACTTTCATAATTATACATCGTCCATCACAACTGACATTTATACACAGAATCCAAAATTTGTACACGTGTAAACTGCACACTTTGTAAATAACATATCTGCACACCTATAATATATCCTTACATTTATTTAAACAATTAAATTTTTTTCATGTTCTTCTATTTCTGTATATAGTACATTATTTAATTTCTTTTTTTTCTTATATTAGTGTTATATTCCAATCCCTACTGTTTTATGTATGTCTGCACTATGTCTGTACTTTCTTCTGCACTGGTAGTTCCTGTCGTCAATTTTTCTTCTTCTTCTTCTTGTGCTGCTTATTGCATTTTTTTGATGAATAGAGTGAAATAGAAGAACAGCATATATTTGAAACAATGTTTACAATGAAATAATCTTTTTGTAACACTATAAATGTATGCACTGACACAATTCAATTATTCCAGCTAAAAAAAGTATGAATTTTTAAGCACGGTATTACCCCCTTGATACTGTCGATGGTAATACCATGATACATGATGTGGTTCTTTGTTTGGACTTTTTTGGCTGGACTTTGTGTGTAAAAATCTGTGTACAGCTAAATAAAAAAGAAAAAAAGAAAATATGATATATTGCCTTCCCTTGCAGTTACTCTGGCTTAGTTTTGGTGCAGGAAGGAGAACATATGAGGTTCTGGAAGTTTCTGTGATCTTTGGATGTAGACCACCTCACCTGTGCACACTGGAAAAGCTATTTGGATACCTCACCTTTTCAATCAGTTCATAGCTTTCCTCCATCTTGAGTGCCCTGTTTTGGAGAGACGTCGAGGCACGATGATAAACCTCCAGCCACTGCTGATAGGACGACTCAGAGATGTCCGCCACAGCGAAACACAATGTACGGAGACCTGCAAAAATGCACAAAGATACATGAGCTTCTCTTAGATATGCCCAATATATTCCCTTCCTCAAAAATCCCTTTCTTCTAATCATCTTCAAGAAGAAAGTCATGATCTGTTTTTAGACTGATGCTAATACTGCTGAGTTGATGATCTCCGCTCAACATGAATTATTCATGCGGGATGTTTAAAAGACAAAGCAACTGATTGCTTGAGGTTCCTATTAGGCTGACATATCTCAGTTCTTCCACTAGGGGGCGCCATCCCCACAAGAGAGTGAAGCACTGCAGTATGCCAGTTCATTCAAGCACCCCAATCTCTCCTTAGTTCTCATTAATCTCACAGTCTTGCTTTAAGAAGATCATTTGATAACGGATAAACAGAAGAGAGACAGCAGATACTAAGCAGGTGTATATGTGTGTCTCTCACCCTCTGTGGCAAATTGTTCCAGGTGTTTCAGGGTGATGTCCTTGTATCTGGAGCTGTCTGCTAATCGCTCATAGATCACGGTGTCCTGGGAGACAAAAAACATGGTGTTATTTCTCTACTCTGCATTTTATGTGATCCATGAAGGGAGCACAGAGAAAAATAGAAAATAGAGTCATAACATATGTCTGACTAATTCTACATTATTTCTTTTCTTCATTAACACATTTATAGTATCATGTTAATATAATTTTAATGCATTACACAACATCTCTTTCCCATCATTCTCTGTCTGAGCACTAAAGAGTGCTGCCAGCTTGCATTACATACACTAACATTTCTAATATGCACACTCAGATTACTCAAGATGTTAAAAATGACTAATTGATATAGAAATTGACGTAAAAAAAAAATTCATTGATTATTCATGACTTTGTATGCAATTTAAAATAATTGTTATTGTACATACATTTAGTTTTATACCTAATATAAAACCTAAAAAACCTAAAATACATAAAATGTACATATGTCTTGTAGCTTTTAATTTTTTTAAATGAACTGTAATAATAATAATAATTTTTTGAATATAATGTATAACAGCATACATTCAAACATTTATATTTGAATAAGATTACTCAATTACCCAAAAAAATGCACAAAGGCAGCATGTCTGGCTTTTCACCTGATCACAAAAGAAAACACTCTAGTGTGGTGAGGCTTTAGTTGCAAGCGCCTGATGGCTCCGTTTCCATAGCAACAGACAGATACTCACAGCTCCTTTGCAATAAAGGCGGATCTTTCCTGATGGAGTGCGCATGATGACTGACATCCTCTTCCTGGTGCTGTTGGGTGGGGGAAGGGGGAACATAGAATAACACCATCATCCAGCATCATTACTACCATAATCACTGACATCATCATCATCATCACCACCACTACGAGTAAACATGGTGCTGAAATACAGCAAAACCATCATGTTGTTTTCGTTTTCTCTCCAGCAAAACCAATGGGTACAGCTGAACAAATGACAATGAGAATGGAAATGAAAACATGAAATTGTGCTGCAATAATTTACCTTGTGAATTCCAAAACGTGCAGCAATTCATATTTCTCCTCCTCTCCACACTGTAAGAAAAAGATTTCACTATATTATAATAGATGTTTTACCATTGTATTTTCTTTATATTTATAGATAACTTACTTAAAGGAAACGTATATAAAAATTACATTTACAAAAAAATCCTATAATGAATACTAATAAATAATAAATACTTACAGAAACACAATTTATTTCTGATTGGCACTGATTTTGTTGCATCCCACATTTTTACAATAAAATGACTTGTCACTGAAATCTCGTCACGCTTGGTTACGACACGGTATTAACACAGAGTTTGAGATCTCTCTACCGTTCTCTTAGCTTATTTTGAAAGACTGAACTCATCTTGACACCAGGGAGCAGAAAATTAAAACTTTTAATTGTTTTTTTTTGGCCCCTGTGACTTTTAGAAGTAAGCAAGTATGATGGGGTGAATGGTGGGAGTTGTCTTGTAATGAAGGGCCAAAATTAGAGTGTGTTACAGGCCGGGGAGCACAAGACTCGCTCTCTTCCCCTGGCGCTGCCATCAGATTAACCAATTATAGCTGCAAAGTGTGACTCTTTGCTCCCAGGTCTAAGAAAACAGCAGTGCTTTCTGTCTCACTAATTACATTTTCTCTAATCTTCACTCAGCAAGTTTCTATTAAGAGCTCTGCACAGATATCTGCAGCACATCGCCGGATCTCTCACTATCCCCTCTAGTGCTGCAAAATTTCTCACTTTTTTGCTTTGCAACTATAGAAAGAGTGAGAAACAGAGGGGTGGGGGGTGGGGGGGAGTACTGCATGAAACCATCACGTTCCTCAGCTCTTCTCCATTGAGACATTGTGTAGGGTGTGAAAATCACATCCGATACTGTGAAACCCAGCCTGAAAAATCTATAGAGCATCTCTCCTAATTAAACTCTTCCTTAATTTCAAATCAACAGAAGCATTGATTTTTAACAAAAAGAACCTGAGGACAAGCTAAGTTTTAATGATATACTACAGCAGTTTCCTGCATAGTCCTAAATACATACTAAACAAAGCCATACGATTTTTGTATGATTGTAATAATTGTTTTTAAATTAAATGACCTTTTATTACATTAAAACTCTTTTGTGATAGCTTCAAGTTAAATAAATATCCAGTAAGTAGGTCAGCTGGTAATTCAGTAACCACTGAGATGGAATCAGCAATAAATTTGCAAGTATGATGTAAACTGCTATTATGAGCACTTTTGGGTATTTCAGTAAAGTAACTCATAATAATCATTTGTTTGTTAATTAGATTCAATCCAGTCTGCAAACTCACAACTTCAATCACTTCATTTTTAATCTAAAACAACATTTATTAATTTTGGTTAATGTTAATTTCTACATTTACTAATAGGCTACAGTTTAAAAAATGTAATTTATGCTTGTAATAGCAAACCTATTTTCAGCAGCTATTACTCTAATTAAGTTCTAATTCCTCTAATTACTCTAATCTAATTAATAAATTTTTTTTAGGATTCTTTAATAGAAAGTTAAAAAGAACAGAATTTATTTGAAGTATATTTTTTGTAGCAATGTAAAAGTCTTTACTGTCTCTTTTGATCAATTTAATGCATCCCTGCTGAATAAAAGTATTAATTTCTAAAAAAAAAAAAAAAAATTTGAGCGGTAATGCACATCTTTAACATTTCAAGTTGTATGAATTAGCAAATGCTGTATAAAATATTGTTCATGACATCTAATGCAATAACTAATTTTAACAAATTAAATTTTTATCGTAAATCATTACAAATTCATTAATGTATTTTTGCTGTGAAGATTCAGTAGCGTCACTGCCGAATAGCAGTGCAGAAAACACTCTATTAGTGAACGTCAAAGGGTTATTTGTTTCAGAAAGGAAGAATGTTCACAATTCATTGACTCGGTATATGAAATGAAGTTGCCACAGGTCCGTGATGGCTTCCTCTCTATCATACATTATAATAAGGGAATAATGGATCTGTTGAAGTGGGACTGCACCGTACAAATTGCCTGTAATAGTTCTCCAGAGTGTAAAGTGTGAGTGAGCTATGTAGCATGACAGCGGGTAAGTCATGTTCCCAGTGCAACTTATCATCTATTCCCAGGACGTCTGTACTTACCGATTCCACAATAACACAGTCTGGAGTTCTCCCAGTGAACACGAAGCCCAGGTTTTGTGCCGCCCGAACCAGAGCGCCTTCATCTGTGGAACAAGACAGCATGTGGTCGGGGCATGTGGCGGTTAAGTTGTATTGGATAAAAGCGTCTGGTATATGACCACTTGTTCACAACACTAAGTAGACAAACTGTTTGAGATGGCACTATTAAAACCTTTTGTCCTCCAATCTGTCTCTACAATAATCACTTATCACAGTACGATGCCCTAGCCTTCCATCTATCTCAAACACAGGTCTTGCTAATATTCAATGCACTGCTGCACTGACGTGAAATTAAAATGGGTCACATAAACCCATCTCGCTAAGCCTCAAAGCCAGGGATGACTTCTGACAAATGCTAAAAAGATAAATTATGCATAAACATGAAGTGTCAAATGCAAAGTAGCGAAGAGAGTGAACCAGCATTAATGAACTCATCCGTTTCTTCATCTGCATTATTTTACTTTCATGAATGTCTTACACAAACAAATAATACATGTGGTGAGGCAGTTTGATTAAATGCACTCAAACAGCTCCACGACACTGCTCTCAGTCTCAGCTCAACACTGATGTCTGCTAGAGATTCAGAACCATTATAAAGAGAAACAGGAAATTAAGAGCATGCTTTGGATTCCCTGTTCACTTCCTGTGACCTCTTTTCAACCTCAACCAGCTGCCTATCTTGTCTGAGAGCCTGTTTACCGAGTGTGTGGAATGCTAAAATTACTTCAATTACTTTTTGTGGACCCGTTTCCACATTTCTAGAACTACATTTATAGACTTAACTGATATATTTATAGCTTTATCTATTGAATACATTTACATTACATTTAGATTGTCATTTAGCAGATGCTTTTATCCAAAGCGACTTACAAATGAGGACAATGGAAGCAATCAAAATCAACAAGAGTTAGCTTAACGCAGTACACATAGCAAGTTTTTTTTTTTGTCTTTTTTTTTTTAAATAAATTATATAATAAATAAAAAGCAAACAGATAGAATAGAAAAAGAATAGAGCAAGCTTTTTTTTTTTTTTTTATAAAGAAAACACGCAGTTAGTAAATGAATAGAGTGCAATCTAAAAGGGGTAAGTTTTTTTTTTCTATACATGCACTACCATTCAAAAGTTTGGAATCGGCAAGATTTTTTTTAATGCTGTTGAAAGTTGAAAATCTCTTATGCATTATTTGATCCAAAATGCAGTAAAACAGTTGTAAACATTCTAATAAAATTTTTTTTTTCTATTTTAATATGTAATTTATTCCTGTGATTGCCATTTTGAGTAGTAGTAGTAGTCAAGAGGCATCATGCCCATTCAAAGTGAGGGGGCACGTCAGATTTTTGAGCCAAGTGGATTTTGAATGCAGCTTCCAAAAGACAAAAAATAGCCGATTAATATTTTCTATATTTAATACAATTACACCGGCGTGATTAGAACGTTCAGTACGTCATATCATCAGCTGCTAAATTCAAATCTGCGTTCGCTGCCTGGCGCTGAGCCAGATACAGACGCGTTTTTACAGCACTGCGCATTAACCAATCACACACGATGCCGTTGAGCTTATGAATGCAATGCCGACCAATCAGAGGTGCTCAGATGAGTCATCGCTAAAATGCCCGTGTTTTCTTCACTCGCTCGCTGACTGAATACCTGTTTCTGGCGAATTCTCTTGTCAGAAACAAAAAAAGTGAATCTGTTAATTAAGTAAACAGACAGGTTTTTATGCATAGTTAATACATTATTAAGTTACTTTGACCATCGCCCACTATAGATCAACATAATCTAGAAAGGTGAGAATCAAGATATTTCATGATATAGTTAATGTGCTTGGGGATGTTTCGAATAAAAAGGAAAAAATTAATAAAACCTAAGTGCTGTTGTGGCTGCTGTGTGTCACATGACGACCTCCCCCCCCAACTCGTGCCCCCTCAAAAATAATGAGTGCATGACGCCCCTGGTAGTAGTTATTTATTTTTACTGCTATGTCAGCATCTAAGGATTCAAGGCAAAAACTTGGGAGTTGGGATAATACAAGAGTTACATAAACACAAAATAAAAAACCAGCAAACAAAAAAAATACAGCAGTTAAAATTACACAAGATTTTTCTAAATTAACATCTGATAAACAAATCTAAAAACTTTTCTGGTAACATCTTACTAAACAAGTCCCTGAGTGAGCGTTTGCCATTTTGATGAATAAAAATAGAAAACTTTTGTAAAGTTACACATTTCTTTACTGTCCTTTTTTATCAATTTAATGCATCCAGGCTGAATAAAAGTAGTAATTTGATTAATAAAAGTAAAAAAAGTAGTAAAATCCTACTGACCCCAGACTGTTGAACGGTAGTGTATTAATAAGGGCTGTCAATTAACGTGAACCTGAGGTGAACATTTGTTGCTTCAGTGTGTGGGGAGCATTTTCACTGACCTGGGGAAGCAGCCTGGTAGGTGATTTTGTTGTCGATGTGTTCAGGGACAGCCGTGTGACAGATAGCCATCATGGTCATGAACTCCTGGATGACTGAAGCAGTGGGCTGAGTGGGAAAAAACAAAATCAAGACAAAGAATAAAAAAAGAAAAAGACACTCAAATTCGACTTAAATGTTTGCATGAACGTTTGTGCTATAGACATGAATGACACCTTAAATCATGCAATTTGTTGAGATGTCTGTGATTATTTTTCTAACTTGTAATTTTCACCCTGGCAGCCTAAAAGGAACAATCTCAGGCTTACACTGAAGAAAGAATCCAAGCTGTATCTAGGAACAAGAATATCAGAGACCGCACCTAAACTAAACCTGCATAGCAGCTTGTTAAAAACCATCTCCGAACTGCTTTGCTTTCGTAACCACCCACAATATCCAAGCATCATGTTCAGTTGTATTTCCTGCAGTCAATGTACATTAATATGATGTGTAATTATCAATATTAATATGATCATATAAATATCTTACACCTGCATACCTGCATATGGGGTCTTATTTTTATATTAAAAAAATAGGTAAAAGTCTCATGTCATTATAGAATAAGTTTTGTGACTGTACACTATTCATAAACAGCCAGGTGGAGCAGAACAGAGCTAATATGAGCCAGAAAAAAAAGCTGTGATGGAAGACAGGAGGTGTGAGCGTGTGGATATCAGGGCCTGTGTGTAAATTTCTGGCTGGCTGGGCATGCATGACTGAGCAGCTGTGATGCCATTACAGTACTTACATGATTACTTCGGAGGTTTTCCAGTAAGCTGGGGTCATTAAATCCAGCTTCCTCTGTAGACTGAGAGCTGTGACTGCATACAGAGAGAGAGATATGAAGACAGAGATAAATACACAAGCAGGTGCTCTCATTTATAAACAAAAGGGGACATTTTTGCTCTCTTTACTGAAAAACAACAATTCTCCATCTGTAATGAAACTTATCTGAAAAATAGTCTGTCTTGAATCGCTAAGCATCAGTTTTGTTTGTTTGTTAGTTCATGAAGTGCTATTTCCACATCTGAGCCCTAGGGGATCTGCAATGGCACTGTAGGGGGTCTGTCATTGTTTGATTTCAAATTACATTAATGAGTTAATGTTGACAAAAGCCACAATTAAGAAGTTGAAGTTTTTAATGCATGTACATTACATTTTAATTAACACAAGTATAGCAAATAATGATTATTTATGAACATTTGTTATGTATTTATAATTGAAATGCAATTTAAGCATTAAACTAGAGATGTTACATAACATTCATTAAAACAACATCTAAAAAGTGGCAAGGGCAGTTATTTTCATAATTAAGAAAACAAGGTGTTGCTATTAATCAAACCTAACACAAAGGAACCACAAGAGGTGATTTTAAATATTAACATTATGCAAAAGAGAAGAGAAGCTGGAGTGGTTCATGCATGTATTAAGTAAAATTAAAATGTAATGAACAAGTATGACCTGACTAAGCAAATAATGATTATTTATTAATAACAGATTTGCAATTTCAGCATCATAAACTAGAAATGTTACATAACTTTATATTTAAAAAATAATAATTATATTTATATTCAATAAAAAAAATGGCAAGGGCACTTCTTTTCATAATTAGGAGAATAATGTTTTGCTACTAATCAAACCTAATGCAAAGGAACCACAAAAAGGTGATTAAAAAGGTATCAGCAATATTAACATTATGCAAAAGAGCCCCTTCATCAGGGAAAGCTCATCATTGCAAAACATTAATATTAATTCCCTCACATGCCTTGCTCCTTACCTTTGACCCAAAGCACCAAAGCAAAGAATCCCACTTCAACAGTACTACCACATTATCAGACAATCTTGCATTTAAAAAAAATACAAAATTCTCCTCTTACTATTCATGAAGCATCGCTTTAGAGTAGATACAAACATCATGCGACCACCCATTGACACATTCACCAGTAGAGAGGTACACTGAATTTACACCTTGCAGACTACAGCATTTTTAGGAAGGATATTGATTAGCAGGTCTGTGATATACAGGCCATTCAACGGCTCAGTAGTGGACGAATCTGTGGTCGTATGCTGAACATGACATTTTTAAAGAACCAATTTACATAATATCTATAAGCGCTGTACCAGCCTGTGTGGAAAACACTTTATCAGAGCATCTCACTGCAGCAGCAATCTCAGAAATCAGCACCATAGAAATCTGACAATGAAAAGGTTAGGGCAGATTTTCAGCTTCTGGCAAGGGAGTCTGGGGGGAAAATTTCATGGTTTTGTCACAGCATTGTTCACCTCACCGTTGCATTCGAACAAACATGTTGCAGCTTATTTAAACGGTGGTTGGTGAGATTCATCTCTTAGACTGAGGATCTCATGTTGAGATAAGGACAAAATCACAGACGGGGGGAAAAGGAGGAGGAGGATGAAAATCAAATCCATCACACTAAGAGGATCGCATTATGAAACCGTACTGATACCAGCAAAATCCAATTTCCTGTCTCTCAGCACCTCACTACGTGTCGGGATACGTGCAGACATGCTCCTCTCACTCACACACACAAAGACACAGGTTTCTAAACATGTTCAAATGCACTGGTCAAACATTAATTTGAATGTGCAACAAGCAGAAAATGAAGCTTCCGAACATAAGAAAGCAGCACATCATGCAACATGAACACTCAGATCACTGCTGTCCTGCTGACAGAGCACTTGAAGCAAATGCTAGGTTGCGTATACGCACAGAAATATAATGATACAGCACATTTACCAATTATCATCAATAAATAAATAAATAATCTTTACAGCTTTTAATTTTAAATCTGTTGAACTTATGACGGGTAGTAACTTCCTAAAAAAGATGTCTGATCTGGCTATTTTCAGAACAATATACGAATTTTTTTTTTTTTTTTTTTAGTTAAATTATTTTATTCAACAAGGATGCATTGAACTGATCAAAAGTGACAGTAAAGACATTAGTAATGTTCCAAATTATTTCTATTTCAAATTAAAGGGGTCATATGATGTTGCTAAAAAGAACATTATTTTGTGTATTTGGTGTAATGAAATGTGTTTATGTGGTTTAAGGTTAAAAAAAAACATCGACATGGCGGCAGCGGCAACAACAATACTACAGTGAGAATAAAAGATTCTAAAAGAAGAAAATTCTTTCTTTGCGTGAACATTTGGGCAGCGTTATGCAAATCTTCCCACATTGTGACGTAGACATGTGGGGGCGTGTTAGAACGAGCTGTTTTAGGTAGGTGTGGTTGACAGTTTTGCCATCACAGGAAAAAGCTGAATTTTAAAATATATTAAAAAAGAAAACCGTTATTTTAAATTGTAATAATAATTCACAATGTTTTTTATTGTGTTTTGATCAAATAAATGCAGCCTTGACGAGCATAAGTGATTTCTTACTGACCTCGAACTTTTGAACGATAGTGAACATGAATGAACTGCAATAATAATTAGTAACTAATTGCAATTTTTATCATCTTTACTCATTTTTTGATCTGATTGCCAACAGGTAAGTCTTTTAAAACAAAATTACCATATCATTATTGGGAGAAAAACAAAAGTATTTCCAAGATACCTCTGGCTGAATTAAACATGTAACTAATAAGTAATGAGGTTGTTAACGCTGCATAATGCGTATTGCTTCACATGCTATTTATAGAAACAGTAAGCAGTATTCCGTGTATACTGCACAGTAAGCAGCACGCTTGTATTCCATTCTGAACACAGCCTGTTATTGGTGATCCAAAGCCCAGCGGGGCAATCGTCTCCATGGAAACAGAATGCGGCACTGTAGTTATCAGACCTTGATGGCCCGATTTCGCTCATTCATTCATATCCCTCCTGCAATCTACTGCAGTATTGAACTATAATGGATTATAACAGATAAACACGTTATTTCTCTCTCTATCACGCACACCACATTGGCCATTGCAGCATGTCCTATTACAGCCCCACTGAGAGGTAAGCAGTTCGCCATTGTTTAAATGTGTGCGTGTTTATGAGAGGGATTAAACAGAGTAAACAGCAGAGGCGCAGAAGGCATATGTCAGTGTGTTTCTTACACAACACCCACAAGAGACATGCACACCCGTTTCCATTGTTCCCCTGCACATGACTCCACCGCTCAAATGAAGTTACAATCCTGTCCTGAGGACTCGATGCTCACAGCTCAGACAAAGACATCAACTGCATATATTTTTCAGTGCATAAGTTAATGATGACATTTTCAAAAAGCTTTTATCTTGAAATAACATATTATTTTCACATCATATTTTGCCATAAGAGGCAAACCAGTCCTTCCAGCAGTCATTATGTATGCTTTTATTCTTGCTTGACACATGCCACTTCTGCTTACACTCAAAAAAAAATGTTTCAATTAAAACTGCATAGCGTACAATTCATTTAAATTTGCAAAACCGAAGTTTACTTGATCCATTTGCATTGAGACTGCATTTCCCCCCCACATAATTTCTTGCAGTTAACATAGCATTCATGCACTGCTCACTAATAGTCAAAGGGATGGTTTACACAAAAATAAAAAATTTCACCTTCAAATCGTTCCAAACTTGTATGACTTCTGCAAACACAAAAGATGATATTTTGCAAAAATGTGTGAAGTGTTTTTTTTTTTTTGTCAAGTGTCCATACAATGACAGTCAATGGGGTCCACAAGTCATACAGGTTTGGAAAGACAAAGGTGAAAATGTTCATTTTGGGTGAACTGTCTTTGACTGAAAGAGATTATTTTGGGTAACTTTCACATGTATAATTTTATTGAGTTTTACTCAATTTTAAGATACCACTGTAGAAAGTTAGAAAGTTAAAATTCACAATGTAATCTAATTTTACAAAAACACATTTCCAATTTGTGGAACCACTATCCTGAATTAGGTTATATTTTGAGCGTAATAAAATCACTACGTGGCCTTAATAAATAAGCCTGACAGACTTATTAAAGATGGATTTTACTATCAATATCAGATGGGCTTACTAAACATATTAGAGGTATGAAGATAATCGATCTAATGGACACCACTGAGACCACAGGAATCCCTGCTCCTCTAGAGAGCCCCTCTTCACAAATGTGCTCATGGGGTCCATGTGGAAGATTGATTTCATTAATAATGAGCTCCTTTGGTAATAATGTAATTTTAGAAGTAGAATATAACGCAAATCATCGTTTTCTGAGCATAAAGCAGCAAGAAAATGAGAAACAGTCCATTGCTAAACAGGTCGCTGCTGGTAAAACAACAACGATGCAATAAAAAATTCATAATTCACATATTTTACGTACATATTCAACAGATCTCACAAGAACAGGACAAATTTAACCTCAAAATCAACAAAGGAAAAAAAAGGAAATATATTCAGCATAAAGAAAATTAAGCCTATTTTAGGATTTTTTTTTTTTTCCAACTGACACTACTCATTACTACATTACTGCAATAATTTTATAATATTACAGTAAAACAGTACTGTAGTACAATGAATTTTAATTAGCATGTATAATAAATATTACAATGTACAGTATTAATGCCAAAATGTAAATACATATTTAGCATTGCAGTAAATGAGAATTTGTGTTTTTGTCTCTGTGTCTCAGTGTCTATGATTAATATAATTTCTTATTTCTTCTTATTTAGGGTGAAATTTGATCCAGACAGATTCACCCAGATAAAGTGATACTACTGGATATCAGTAAGAGTCTCTACTTCTCATTTGCTCTGGGGAGAACATCTCCGCTGCTCTGAGAAACATTTCAGTAATATCCAAGTGGGAAGTAAAATTTGTATAAAAAGTTGTGTTGTCTAAAATTAATGTGTCTTGAGTTTGGCTGTTCTAGTTACAAATTGTAAAGTGTGTCATGACATGGCATAGATGGTGCTGTAACCTAATGGTTCAGGATCTGGGCTGCTCACAAGTTATAAATTCAATCCCATTCAAAACTGACTCATGAGTTGGAGACTGATCACCTTGAATCATCACAGTGTCCTTTAATTAGACCTTTATCTACAGGTTACACAGGGGGACTTGCCCAGCAAATAATAGTAGACAGAAATCAGAAAAAGTTTGCTATATTACATAAAAATTACTTTAAATGTACAGTAAACAAGTTGGTGCTGAGAAATCAAAGAGAATCTGGCCTCACTCCATAACAGTAAATACCTGATGCTGTTTTTACCATACAGTACAGCCCAAAACAACAGAGATTAATCAGATTTAATCAAACAAGCACAGCACAGAAGACAACAGCTCATCACTAATTCACATTCAACATTCATCTGCCTTCACACCAGTTTAGGGTCACACCGTGCTGACAAAGTCTACTAAACACAACCACATCACAAGAAAAGGGCTCAAACCACATTTCTCACAAGGCATAATGGCAAGAACACATCACAGAAGCATAAAACAAATAGCCAATGGTGTTGGTCCTTACCAGTCCTCCTCCGCAAAACTACCATCCTCAACTTCAGCTGCATGACTGTTGGGTGGAGTGAAGAGAGTTACAGACAGAACAGAACAGAAATGACCATGTTTACCCTGCATTTCTGCCAGTGCAGATGGATCTCAAAAAATCCTAATTATATTTTCCAAAAATTCTGCAGAGGCAAACATGTTAAGCACAGTTAGACCAAAGAAAAAAAAAGAAGGGGCCTTTTGAGTGATGTAAGAGTGTTGATCCAAAATAAGTAATTAAAAATAAACACTGTAAGGCAAAACTCTTATGTGAATATTTATCCATAGCAATCATCCAACAATGTAGCAGATTTAATACAACAAATCTCCCACATGAACTTGAAGTGTAACGGAGTATGACTAGCCAATTAACAGCATTTACAGCAAAAAAGCAAGTTCAGATAAATAATCAGGTGAAAGCTGGAATAGCTACATTATCTTCTAGCCAATATAAAGACTAGCGAGACAAGCCAGTGCTAGTAAAGGGGAAGAGGATGAACTGCTGGCTGCTAAACTGTGTCTGCAGAGATATGGAGACACAGCCACTGCTGCCGGCTGGACAGCAGCAAATTATTCTCGCGTCTCTGCTCCGATCAACAGATTTGGGCGTTGAGGGCTTTATTAATTGTAATACGAGTGGACAGTGGCCTGATCGAGTGTTTAAGGACCAGACACCAGTGAGGGAAGGAGTTAGACAAAATAAGCAATGTGTGTACTATGACACTAAGGGACCATAGCAGCACGCTAGGAAAATAAAAGAGCAGTAAATGAAGTTGAGTGTATTGTACAAATCATTCTGAAAAAGCAATGTGCACGTGAAAATAACAAATGAGTGCCATGTGTCTAATGGTATTATTTGTGCCAACCACAGTATCATGGTTTGTGAACATGTGCCATGAAAAGTTATTCTTTGAATTCCCCTTTGCATGAAGTACCATGAAAATACCATGGTACATGAATGTGGAAATCATCAAAAAAGCATTAGCATTGACCCTATTGCTTCATGCTTCATGTGGCATATTTCAAACCTAAATTATGACTCGAGAAAAACTATAAAAACAAAAGGCAGGTTGACTGGCCATGCACATATCTGACTCTGTACCATCAGCCTCAGGGGGAAGAGAATTGTTTAGCACGCTGAAACAGAAGACCTGCATTATAGATAGCAGGGGGGAACAGTGCATTTACGCTAATATAGGCCAACACAAGTCCTGCAGGTATTAGACTCAACGACTTCTTCACCATCCAAACAAAAGAGATTTCTGCAGACGGGTGGTACTTGGACTTTTAAAACAAACATGCTTTAAAACCGACAAATGCTAGCTGTGTCAGGCCATTTGGGTTGTTACTGAGAAAAAGAGCTTTGAGTAGAGAAAAAAAAAAGAAGATAGATGCAGTAGGCTTCCTGAGAGACTTGCATGAAAGGATCCTGCAGAACCGCACTACCTCAGCTCACTTCAAAGAGACACTCTCAAAAGTACTTGTTAAAAAGTAGGTGCAGCCTAGTTGGTAAAGATCACGGCTGTTCATGTTGTAGATTCAAACATGTTGCAGAGTTGGTATCAAGATCAGACCCAAAATAGACCTCTTGAAGCCTAGATCCAGCTCCTTGAGTAAAAAAAAAAACAAACAAAAAAAACACACGGTATTGACCTGAAATAATAGTTGGAATCAAGATCAAATCCCCCATCCTTCTCAATAATCATTGTATTACACTGCATATTTTTTGCCTCCCACAAGCTATCAGAATTTTACCTTACATTTTAGCCATATAAATATCAGCAACTGCACCAAATTGCATATTTTTTGCTCCGTTTCATAGATCTGAATAAAACTGTTAAAAGTTTTTTTTATGACTATGACCTCCATACTCTCTTATATCATACTGTATAGCCATAAAAGCCGGTTGAATCAAATATGACAACAAAAAACATTTAAAAAAAAAAAATTTTTTTTAAAGATTTCTTTTTAAATTTTCTAAATGCTCAAACTGTTCATTTAAAAAATTGATTTTTTTTACAGGGTTAATAAGTGAAATAATTAAAAAGCTGAAAATATTGCAGCATTTCAAAATACTTTCTTCATTTAAAAAGTATTGAGGCACAGACCGGGCACATTAAAAATCTGAGATCAAGACTCCAGCTCTGGTTTAAACCACAATTTGCTTCATAAAAACGTGTGTACTTTATTTTGTAAGTCATTTTTTGGAAAAGTGTTTGCTAAATGATTATCTGGAAATTCAGTAGTATCATCTTATGAAATAGTCTTACGAAATACACATAACAGCTAATTCACAGGAATTCTGACAATATGAAATCAGTGGAATCACCTAACCTAAATAGGTAATGTTTATCACATTCATTAGTTACTGTACCATGTGCACAGATGAGACCACGTCTAATCCATGAGACATTTGGGGGTGGGGTGAGTACAGCTGGACATTTACACACAACAATTGACAAACAAGCCACAAAAGTAGCGTAAAAAGCACTTATGCTGCACCACATAATCATCTTGTTTGTCAATCACCCAATGCTTCTGCCTGAGACTGCACTCTATGTTGAGTATTATGCCAAGCTAGATCCAGGCTACATACGTCAATGTGTTTTTAGCAGGTTGCAAAAGAGATGGGGCCAGTTGAGACCCTGAAGTAGGCCTATAAATAAGCGGAGGAAAAGATGAAGATTTGGCAAAGAAAAGGACGTGCAAATTACCATCCATAAAAAACTGCTCAGCTTCACAAGCCAAACACAGCCATTACAGTCCAAAATTTGTAATACCAAAAGCAAAAGAAATAAGGAAAAAATATATCAGATACAATAATTCCTCTAGTGCTGATGGCTGAAGAGCACTTTGGCCATCATGTCTCCATGAAAGCTCATCAAATTAATTAACATCTTCACCCAAAGGGAATTCTTCATTAACTACTGTTCTATTTAATTAGCTGTGCAACATAACATAAGTGGAAGAGACGAGAGACGGCAGGGGGGGGGGTCAAGGAAAAACAAAACACATCACACCCTTTTATGAGTATGTCAAATCGTTGTTTTACACGAGACATATGACTATAAATGTCTGAAATAAGACTATGAGGATGGAAAACAGTCCAATGCTTTGACAGAGACACCTGCAGGTGCAAAAAGCATTCAAGCCTATTGTACAGCGTTGTTATTGTTAATTTAAACTAAAACCATTCAAATCTTTTTGCTAACTGAAACAAAAGTGGAAAAAATAAAACAAATATTAGAAATGTTTCCTTAGCACTTAACTGAAATAAAATAAGATTAGGTAGATTAGGATTAAGACATGTGGAAATAAAATCGAAGAAATTCAAGAAATAGGCCCTTTTCACATGACGTCACGCAACTTCCGTTCTGACGTGAAGCAGGGTAATTCTTACTTCCGCCAGCATAGTAAGCGCTATCGCTACCAGCATGGAGTTCACCCAAACGCTTGTACAACTGCCACAAATACGATTAGAGGATGACTGCTGCTGTCTATTCTCGTCCTCAGTCAGGGAGAGGCGTCTGGCATCTCAACCGAACTTACCGAATACCGATCGGTGAGATTTGCCGCTTGAAGTCGAGGGAGGAGTTGAAAACGGAGCACTGCAGTCACTGATTCCCGCGACTCTCGCGCACTGTTTGCTGTCTTTATTGCAGTTAGATGAAGTTGGTTAGATATATTTCTCATCACGTTGTTTGTCTTTTTATTGGGCAACTATAGGGGGAATTTAATTTACACAGTGTACTCACAAATTATCCAAGGAATGACATCAACCGAAATAAGTGAAAATGTTTCAAGTATGTATTTCGTGTGAATACATAATCGTTGTCATACAAATCTGAAAGCAAGCAGTTGCGGCAAGCAAACCACACTTAACTCTTAAATAACGCCTTTCATATTACAAGTTTTTCCTACATTTTCCCGAGAAGTCTCCGGTGTAAAGGTATAACGGAAGCACAGATACACTGCTTTACGAGAAGGCGTAAGTTAGCTGACGTCACTGTGAAAAGGGCCTATTCAACTCCGAAGTAACACAAAAGACTAGGTCTAGTGGAAAGACGTCAGCTTGTCTCAGCATTAACACCAGAACTCCAGCATGCTACACTAGCAGCGTGTTGTTTTTTCCAGTCCAACAAACATGTCAAGTCAAAAATCTAGGCTATATTTCACATCAAACTCTTCCTTTGGGCTTGCACCAAGTTTCCCCACTCACTGTAAGAAAAGATGTCACGCTTCAAAAACATCAATGCCTTGGTGCAGTGCTATACTCGCTCCGACGCCCAGCAAGAGGAGAGGAGGGATGCATCATCAAACAGGACAAAGTTTATTTGAAGCTGATAAAAGATGGCATACATATTCATGAGGTGGAGGACAAGGACTTGCTTCTGAAATACAGGCCAGTTTGCAAGCGTCAAAGAGCCGTGAACATACTTGTGAGAGATTAAACAGATACCGCGCTGACTACACCAAATGATAAGCAGAGGGATTCCTCCTCTGCATAGACAGAAAAAAATGTCTTCAGGAAGGATGGAATGGCATCAGAAACAAAACCACCCCAATTGCTATTCAAAACTAGCCCAATTATGCTTTTTGTGCGGAAACACTAGCTCGTCTTGTATTTTACTCCTTACCAAAGGTCAAGTTTGGCTTGACTAACCTGTGAACGCACACCGCAAAAGACATATGACAAATAGAGGAAATAAACATCAGAGACTGATCTCTTCGCTCAATATAAAGAATATAAACATCAAAACTCTATGCACTTCAGCTGGATACTTCAGGGTTGCATGCTCAAACTCTAATGTGACCTGAGGCAGGTGTAATACAGCATTCAATAAAGAACCCCCCCACTAAAACTACTAATTAAACTTTAATGCTATTCTTTTGCTGTCTTGGAAGTACTAGCATTGGAAATGCAAATCTAGTTCTACATAACGACTTTAATATTTCCAGTGAGTGTCTTTTCCTTTAAAGGGGTCATATGATGCTTTTTTAAAGATCATTATTTTGTGTATTTGGTGTAACAGAATATGTTGACATGCTTTAATGTTCAAAAAACACATTATTTTTCAAATACTGTACATTATTGTAGGTCCTCTATGCCCCGCCTCTCTCAAACGCTTCGTTTTCTACAAAGTCCCTCCTTCCGACAAGCGCAGTCTGCTCTGATTGGCCAACTGACCCAGTGCATTGTGATTGGCCAAACACCAGAAGCACAAAGCTCCGCATTTGATCAGTCAATAGCAAATACTTAAACTAATAACAAAACAGTAGCTGATGCAGAAGCGCCAGATTGTCATAGCAAAGTCAGAATTACCTCTCCTCCTAGGTTCACGAAACGGTTGTCCATAAAATGCATTGCTGTTCTGTTGTAAGTAATCTTAAAGATTCCTAAATGCATCTACTTTTGGAAGGCCAAATAAAGTGCTTTTGCTTTCGCCTAGAAACACACAGCGTCTCCCTGACATGGCTGCTTCAACACTAACTGTGGTTACTGAAACCACGCCTTCTTTCTTTGCGTGCACATTTGGGCCGCATTATGCAAATATTTCCACATAGTGAGGTAGATATGTGGGGGCGTGTTAGAACGAGCCGTTTTAGGGGGGCGTGGCAGAGTCTTAACTTTAATAAAGAATATCTCTTTGGTTTTGAGACTTTAGTCTTTGCAACTTCAGGGATCTTATCTATGCACAATCAGCTTGTAACACTCCAAAGAGAAAGGAAAACTTGAAATCGCATCATATGACCCCTTTAAGCGTCACAGAAGAAGTGTCTCTTGAACCTCCTCATCTCAGAAGAGTTTTAATTAAGATAATAGGATTAATGTTGCTCCTAATGCTGGAGTGCAGATCATTTAGATCCAGCTCTGATATTGCCACCATGTGCTTTATTCTCTGAATGCAGAACATAAAGAGATACCATTAAACATGAATGTGAACATAAGGCTGTATTTTGTGATGGTTGGTGTGTCTGTGATAAGATCTGAAGTCCTTGTGCATGTAAACATCCAATAAGCTCAGCGCCGTGGCCTCATCCAAAGCGCCTCATCTTTCGTAAACTGCTTACCATAAATATCACACTGTTGTCATAAAATCTATCCGGTGAGAAGGGTAAAATACAGAAAACATGGTTTCATCTACCACATGCTGAGCACACTGATGAACATTTATTCAAAAATACACTCGCAAAGTGTCAGCTGCAGCACAGTGGAAATCTCACCTTTCATAACACTTTAGGCTTATGAATACAACGGTGTCTAATAAAATGTTCTATCTAGTTTTAGAACACACATTTATATATTCATGCTCCATAAAAATCCCAAGTTAGACAAATAGGCAACCAGAAATGCAGTGTTCCTAAGCATGTAAAAAAAAGAGGAAGAAAATCTGTGAGTCCCCTTCTCTGATATTTTTAGAATCGCTCTGGCTGTGCAGGGAAGCATCGAGGCAGCTGCTAACATGGGAGCTGAGGACAAGACAGCTAGAGCCAGATATACACTCTACTGATTATGAAAGCAGTGAGAAACAGAGCCTTACCCGTAGGCCACGCCTGCAATTGTGCACTTCTTAAACTGCATGACATTGCAGGTCAGGGTGCCTGTCTTGTCTGAAAAGATGTACTTCACCTGGATTAAGGAAAGAGAGAGCAATAAACTAGAGTAATTAGGTAGTTACACTTAAAAGCAAATATTCTCAACCCATTTTACTTCCGTAATGCAACTTATTCTGCGTGAAACAATATTCTACACAAAAAGGGAAGGACTTGATTTAATGCATCAGGAATAAACTAGATTGTGAACAGTGGGTCTTTATTATATTAACTGGCATTAGGCTGTATTCCACATTTTGAGATCTGCTACAGATTACATTTAACAGTTTTATTAAATAGTGTTTTCAAAGATGAACTTAAAATGAGCATTACATAATAGCAAAGTTGATCTACAAGATAAAAACAGGGGAACTGAAGAGGAACAATTAAATATCCAATATTGGCAAACAATACCGATAAATTAAACCATTTTAATAATGGTCAATAATCAATATGGAATCAATACAATATGGTTCAAACGTTTGTGGTCAATAAGACTATCTTTTTGAAAGAAGTCTCTTATGCTCACCAAGACCGTATTTATTTGATGAAAAACACAAAAACAGTAATACTGTGAAATATTACAACATAAAAAAAACTGTTTTGTATTTTAATACAATTTTAAATATAATTTTTAAAGCAGCAATTTCTCCAGGCTTTAGTCTCACATGATCCTTCAGAAATCATTCTAATATGCTGATTCGGTGCTCAAGAAACATTGCTGATTAACCGTATTAATGTCAGCTGAACAGTAGTATATATTATGCATAATTGCATGAAATTTGATTTTACAAATATAAATCAAATGTAATTGTTTTTATTCGTTTCATTTTTCATTTTCTTTTTGTTTATTTCTGGATGTGAGGGTAAGCAGTACCTGTCCCAACTCCTCATTCAGGTTTGATGTCCGGGCCATAGCTGGTGTGTTGGTGGCTTCATACAGCATGTCAGTGTCCTAAAATACAGCACGTCACCAAGCAGAATCAATAATCACAACCATTTTCTATTAATACCTTGCCATCTGGACTAAAACATAAATGTACCACTTTAAACAACTGTTTTCATACTCTGTCGATCAAAATAAGAGGAATGAAACTTTTGCTCAAAGGTCTTGCCATTCGATGGGAATTCACAAATCTCCACTGCATCTAAAAGCGGTGTCCGTTTGCTGTAAGCGCCCTGCCCAAATCCATTTTTGGCATCTTCAAATGGGTTATTTTGATAAAGCTCCACTTTCGTTTGGGCTGTGAAGTTTTCTGGGATTGGCCCTGGAGGTTTAGGCAGTCTGCATTGCAGAATCATCACACATACAGAGCTCTCGGAGCTCAGCCTCACACTCACCCAATTGATGAAGAAAGCCTGGACGAACTTGATGACCTCTAGAGTCACCAGAAGACTGATGGGAATCAGGTTGTTGAAGAGGATTATGAACGTGAGGAAGTTCAGGCCAAAGTTGGCTGCTCCACCATCTGGAAAAAGAAGAGCGAGGGGAGGAAGAGGAGAGAGAGGTAGTAAGGTGACAGACAGTTTTCTGAGCTGTGAAAGGCATGATGGGATGGGGTGGACTGGGGAAAAATGATGGAAGGACAACAATGCCACAAGCTCATCTGGTCTAATTTGCAACGTTTCCACAATGCTCCACTAGTGTTGTGTGAGCGTTGTGCAAACACTATACTCTAAAGTTATACAGTACAACTCTTCCACGCAATCTCTCCAGTAAGCCTCTAACCTACAAATGTACATTCAATTTTCAAATTAGGTCTCCATTAATTAGTAGCTAAACTGAGACTCGATTATTTGACACTATAGCGGCAGCCTTGGCAATATGGGTAAGATTCAAAGCAACACATTATCCCACAATGCACTGGGGGTGGGTGATCATGATTTCCAATCTTAATCAAAAACCAAATTTAACAAAGAGAGCAGCACAAAAAGAAAGAAAAGTGTAATCAATAAAAACAAGACCACAGACACAAGACAGTACACACAGTGTTAAAGTCAACATAAAACAACATTCACAACCCATTTTACTTTGTGACATATGTTTAAAAGGATATTCAAAGAGAGAAATACATTAAATTACTCTAACTATTAGCAAGATCTAACAGAACAACATTACATACAACAGTAGCCTTAAAAATAAAATTTTAATTCGGGTAAATATGGGAGTCACTGAATTGCATTTTACCCATAGAATACAATTTTTGGCTATTGGTTAACATTAAACACTGATGAAACATTCATAGTGAGACCAATAAATTTTTTTAATTAAGTAAATGGGTTCTTTTTGACTTCATGTTGACTTTAAGCATGAATAAAAAGCTTTACCTGGGGGGTCCACAGAATGCAATAATTCTCTTTCTGAGCAGTTAGGAGAGGGAGCGATTTTCTCATAAAGAGTCTTAGAACTAGAGAGGCTGGGCAATCATACAACTGCTTTTGGAACTGACTCACGGAGAGAGGAAGAGGATTTGGCTAGTGGTGGGAAGGAAGACAATCAGTTTGGATGTTTCAATGGCTACGTTTACATGCAACCAAATAATCCATTTGTAATCGGATTGACGGCTCAATCGGACTGAAAAACCTTCATGTAAACACCTTAATCGATCCGATTGAGCTCGATCGGAATGACATTTCGATCGGATTGAAGGGGGTGGTTTATTCCTTTTCTAATACTATTGAGAGTGCATGTAAGCACTCGATCGGATTGAACCCCGAAACTTAAAGAACTGCGCATGTGCAATGACGCAGAAATAACGTAATGACGTATGATGAGCGGAACGAGCGGTTCTTCCTTTTGAATAAAGTGTTGTATAAATGCGTGTCCTGTCATTATAAAACTCTCCTTTCACTCAGCAACTGTGAAGTGGAGCAGGACAACCTCCCACCAGTCCTTGTTTTGGATTCTCATCAGGCAACCAGTTTTGGGCGCGGGGAGGGGCATTTGTACTGCGTGATAAATATGAGCAGCAGTTTATATGTATATTTATCCATAAATTAATAAATATTCATTCTGCTGTTAAAAACAAATAAACAAACCGTGTAGGAGAGTGGTTATGTGCTAACAGTGAGAAACTCTACATTTGTGCAGTGTGCGCATGTAAAAAAAAAATCTTTCCGATTTGAAGCTTTGTACATATAAACACGCACATCAACCCGATCACTTTTTTTAGCGTTCATGTAAACACTACATTCAGATTCATCAATCGGAATGAATTCAGTCCAATTGAACCAAAAATGTGCATGTAAACGTACCCATTGTATTTAACCTTGTTGTTTCCTTGTATGGTAAATTATTTTCTGTGGTAATTGACAGCATGCGAGTGAGCCAGATTATTCCTTTAATAATATTACTGAAATTTGTTATAAATTGTTATTGGAATATCCAGAGTTAGTACAGATACATAATTCTCCCAAGCTAGGAATCTTATTAATCCATTTCTTCTGCCTGACCACAGAATGTTTTGAAATGATTGTTGTCTGGCTATATTAATTATATTGATTTGTGTTGTTTACTTACAGTTGCGGAGCTCCTTTAAGCAGGCCTTCAGCAAGAAAAAGACTAACAAGCCCCAATCATCTCATGATGAGATTGAAGAGATGACTGACTCCTCCCTCCCTTCTTCACCCAAACTACAACACACCAACAGACAGACCAGCCCCACCCAACCACTGCGCTCATCACCTTCCACCACAGAGTGAGTACAGACACACATATATACAGTATTTGACACCTCTATGAAATGAGGGACATGCATAAACATTTGCATATTAGTTATCTTTTTTATATATACTTTGGTTTTATTTCAATCACAAACCTCACTTGCACATAAAGAACCACAACACATCCAATAAAGAAATCATTTTTTTTTTCATCAGTAACTTCCACTTACTGTATTGTATAGTGATTCTATTGCATGTTTTGTTGAGATTCTTTTTTTGCTTGCTTTCATTTTTTGATAATCATCTTTATATTTCATCCTTTCCCTTAATCATATCTGTATTCTGTCCCTGTTCCTCAATGTCATGTGTCTTTAGAAAGTGTTTTTGCGATAGCAAGTCCTCCCCCATTTGGATGCCAAAGAAAAAGTCAAACGGTCATGTGGTCTACAAGCACAGATCTCGGTAACAGGCACAGTGTGGCATGCTGGGAAGGGTTGAGAGTGTGCAGTGACTAAAATCACCAAAGCTAGTTAACAAAAGATATCCCTTCCCCTATATTTCAGTCACATTTCACATGAGCGTTTTATGACGCAAACTTAAATTGTAATGGGAGATGTACTAATTTAAAAATGTAAACTTTTATTAGAAACATTTTTGTAAAAACTAAATAAATATAGTCAAATAGTCAAACTCATGTGTAATAGTAATAAAATCGGAGATTGCCTGAGTTTGAAAAGTTACTACTGTACATTAAAATTGTATTTAATACATGTTGCTTTAGCTAATAATTTGCCTGTGCTTAATACTGGACAACATGAACGATTTCCACTTCCTGTTTGTGTTGGTAATGTGCATAATCTCTAAAGCTGCATTCTATTTAACTCAAAATGTTGGAATTTCTTACTTGGAAAAGCCATACTAAAAGTCTGGATTCCAAACATGCGGAAATTCACAACTCTGTTTCCAAAGTATGGAGATGTATGATGTCAGTTGAACATGGTGGCACCCAAAGAAAATTACACAGTTAATGCTAAACATTTACTTTTTTTGCTCATCTTTCAAACATCGAACAATGTTTCAGAGATATCAAGAACTATGTCCAACTTTGAATGGAATGCTGCAAACACCCCTCACAAATATAAAACACAAAGCCCAAAGTGTGAATATGTGTGCATCAAAAGTGTTTGTGTACATAAATATTCTGACCAGGTTTAATACTCCAGGAGTTTGTTGTGCATTAAACCCGCCTGTGTTTTGTAGCTCTCTTGGATCTGTAACAGTGTTGTGACTCCCTCCTCCCTGTGCGGTGTGTGTTTGTGCAGACTGTGTGAATGTACAGAGGCTGAGGCAGAGATTATCCTCCAGCTGAAGAACGAGCTGAGAGAGAAGGAGCTGAAGCTGACTGATATCAGACTGGAGGCGCTAAGCTCCGCCCACCACCTTGACCAGATACGAGAAGCCATGAACCGCATGCAGGTACGCACACACACACACACACACACACACACACCCGCATATACATGCCGTCTCACTCCAGAGCTCTGCAACATTATAACGATGCATTGTGAATTCTTATACAGTGTTTTTGTGCAATGCAGTGATCTATGGAAATCTGGGTAACATTTTGTAAAGTTTTTTTTTTAAAGTCTCTCATGATTATCAAGGATTTATTTGTTTAAATAAAAAATAAAAC
>NW_015664994.1:1258401-1262088 GCF_001515625.1 Sinocyclocheilus rhinocerous | reverse complement strand
AGCAGAAAAAACAGAAAAAAACAAATAGATCCAATCATGCCCAAAAGGTCAAGAGATAGCTGGTTAGCATGGCTACCTGATAAAAAAAAAAAAAAAAAAAAAAAAAAAACAGTAATAATGTGCCATATGTAAAATAACTGTTCTTTTATATGTATTTTTCATAAATAGAAAGCGTTTATTTGAAATAGAAAACTTTTGTAACATTATAAGTCTCTTTACTTTCAATGCATCCTTTCTAAATACAAGTAATAATTTCTTTCTAAAAAAACAAACTTTTGGTAGTGTAGCTCCCTCCAGGTATTATTAACCCTATACATCTTATTATGAACCCTTGATTATACCACTGACTGAAAAGCAGTTAGTCTCCTTGGTTTGTAAAGTAAATTTGATCTGCAAAAGCATGTTAACGACAAATCAATGCCACCTCTCCCTTTTACAGTTCCACTAGGAGGGCAAACAACAAACATAAAAAACAGAGTCTCCCTCCTTTAGAGGAATAATCAATTTCATGATGGATGCCTGCTTTATGACCTCACTGTTCCCTCACATGGCACCCAACATCATTGTTATTTCCTTTCCAAATGACTGCGCTGGATGTGAATGATTACACATGGAACCCAGAATCCAAGGTGGTGCATCTCAACTTTTGACGACATTTTCAATGAACTCTCAGAGTATACCAAGAAGGGAACCATGTAGGCCATAAAACAAGCTGCGATCGATTCGGACACAAACAGCCCCTCCTATTTAAATCAAGAGTAATGATGGTGGTGACACGTCAATCAATTTGCAAGCATCTCCTGCCACAAATGTAACACATTTTTGCCTCTCGTTGGTGCACAAAACGGTTTATCTATCTCTTTTTCAATTACCTGCAATGCTCAAGGCACGCAACAGATGTGTTCCCATCACTGCTCATTAAAAATTCAAGGCAGTGTTGTATTTCTTAATATCGTACTTTTACAATCCAAACATTAAGCCTATTAGCATGGATTTGCTCATCTTCTTCAGAGCTGGGCCTTTTCTGCCTCACCTGTCAGCACCGGTATAACAAACACAGCTGAACGAGGAGAAAGAGGAGGTGGGTAAGTGGAAAAGGGGGGCATTTAGAAAATGTCACGGTTTGAAATCCAGGGTCTTCAGCTTCTGCACAGGAACACGTTTCAAACTCTTGCCCATGGGTAACTCGCTTCTGTCCACGTGTGTTTCTTTGGGTCCGAGGCTTACTGTCATGGCTCATTTGTTAGGCACGAGCGAAAGGACGCTGGCGCGGCTGAAGCCGGAGCTTGCGAAGTGTTTAACATGTCACCAAAATAAAGAAAGGGAAGGCACATTTTTGACATCAGGCATTAAGAGGGTCTATACAGTGCAGAGCTGGAAGGGAAAAACCTATCATTGGACTCCTGGTGTGTGTGTGGTCCTCTGCAATTACCCTCTCAAAGTAGGGCAACCATATAAGTGGCTTCGGTAGCTTAGCAAAAACTGAGCTTCAGTTAGGGGTTAGTAAGGAGGGGTCATTCACAGATAGCCAAGGGTTTTAAATGGTTGTTACCTGGAGCTGTTAAGAAAATGACAACAACAAAGAAACAAAAAACACAAACCAAACAATGTTAGAAAGGAAGCTGATAACAAAACCAACGGGAAAAAAAGTAGTACAGCAGCGTTTGTGATATTCAACCATTTATACATTCACAACATTCCTTGAGGTTCACTACAATAAACAGCACCATTATGAAAAAATATACATTTTAATACACCATGAAGATATCTGGCTCCACCAGTAGAATAATGTACAGTTTACTGAAATATATAAATACAGTAATATTAACTTATACTTTTCAAAAGTTTGGGGTCAGTAAGGTTTTTTTTATTTTATTTTTTTACAATTATTTAGCAAGGACATATTACATTGATCAAACCTGCTATTCATTTGTGCTTTCTATTCAAAGAATCCTTTCAAAAACATAAATTGTACTGATCCCAAATTTTTGAACAATAGTGTATTTTAAAAGCCACTTTAATAACATATAAAAATCACGTAAAACAGCTAAATGGCATTGGCTACAAATATGTAACTATTTCAAGTTTCATATATAATTATTAACTAAAGAAAGTTTGTTCACATCAATCAAAACCACACAGCTAAATGAAGCCCCATAATCAAAGATGCCTTGTTTTCCAGAGCTACTACAGTTTTCTGTTAAAACTGTATTGCTATTATTTATTTCAGTAAGGAAAGTCCACTGGGCAGCATATTTCCCCCAAACTGCATAAAACATTTTAGTACTTGGACTGAAAATGAAAATATATCGCTCTAATGGCACTCCTTTAGATCCTTCATTTTGCACTCAGCCATTAGGAAACTTTCACTCGATGCATCTTTGTTTATGGCCATGCATTCTGCTGTTTTTATTTTTAGTGACATCCTCCACATGCAACAAAGGAAAGATGCAGCACACCAGACAAATGAACATTCAGTGTTAATATGGAGAAGAGCAAAAGCAGGATAGTGAGCTCACAGGGCCAAAGCTGTTACACATCACTCCTTTAATAAATGATAGCAGGCATGAACAGAAAAGATGTTCCTCATACTTAAAATGAAAAGTTATCAGAAAAGCATGCTCTGCTTTGGGTCTATATAAAACAAAAATGGATGTCAATACTCATTTCTTCTGTCTTTAGTTGTTTGTTTATCATGGAGTGAAAAAAAACCCTCCTCATAGATTCAGTATGTGAACAATGTGATTTACTATAAAGGTTCATCACAATACTGTACATTGTGGTGATGTGACCGCATGCAGAGAGTCACATCAGAATCTGAGCTCCTGCTGAAGCCATGCATTGTGCCAACAGCTTTGACATTTACAGTCAATCAATGGGCCTTTTCTCCAGCGGTGTTAGAGAAGCGCTTTGTTTTTCCTGTGTGCACAAGCTGAAGCATCTTCAGCACAAGGCAGAGGTCTGTAATACACGACTTTACGGTTATAGAAAGGGCTTCATCTGTATTTTCTGCTGGGAGTTGAACAGAGTTGTCCTCTGAGAAATTTGTCCACAGTCAACCCATTTTTGGTGTTCGAATCAAAAAAATCTCACTTGGTCCAAGAGAGGTATTTGTGTTTACGGAGTCGTGATAGTCTAAATAGGCCCTTTTATTGCACAATTATCAGACATATAGTGTGTCTGAGCAATATGTTGAATATAAAACAAGATATATTTTGCTGGTGATACAAAATAAAACCACTGTGAATAAAACAATGATTTAAATGCACTTTTTATTTAGCCATTAAGTTTCTGGAAAATTAGTTTTGTGATCCATGTCTCACTATTTTTAAGTATGAGCCTTCAGAATTTTTAATTAGTTTTTACTTAATCACTGACTTAAACTTCAATAGCAAAATGGCAATAGAATTGGTAAATTCAATTAATTTCCGTTACTCCGTTCAAAATTTGTGTTTCACTGAATCAGATTCAAAAGCTTTATTTTTCTTGTATTTGAATGTTTTAGTAAAAACATATGTAGGTAAATGTAGGTAATACATTTATACTGTACTAGTGTAGTCCCAAATTCTGCTAAAAATATATATCAGATGGTCTTTACACCTAAATATACTGTGTGTGTGTATGTGTGTGTATATATATATATATATATATATATATATATATATATACACACACACACACACACAC
>NW_015664994.1:1236218-1258198 GCF_001515625.1 Sinocyclocheilus rhinocerous | reverse complement strand
TGTTTGATGATCTGAAACATTAAAGTGTGACAAACATGCAAAAAAATAAGAAATCAGGAAGGGGGCCAACACTTTCACACCACTGTATATATATATATATATATATATATATAATAATCTTATATTAATGTTTTAAAAAATAAAAATGTATATCACCCAGCAATATCAATCAGATCATAGCTAAGAAAATGGCATAACCAAGAATAGCATTAAAAGCTGACAAAACACAGGATGCACCAGGCCAAACCAAAATTACAAAAATAAATAAATAAATAAAAAAAAGAGGAGAGAGAGAAATAAAAGGTAGCAGATTCTCTCCACCTGTGCACCCCCTTCCCACCTAGCCCGCATGCAAACCGGAGCTGTTCCTGACCTGGACGACAGAATGATGAGGTCGGCCGGGAGGTGATCTCCATTGGCTGCTCGGACTACCTCACCTACCGACACCTTAATTTACCCAGCAGCCCCCACGCAAGGGGAATGATGCGAGTGAAGTCGGGAGAAGGTTGTTCATCACATGATGTGGGAGGGGAGGGTGAAAGGTGGAGATGAGAGGAGGGAAAGGACATAAGATGGGCAGAGGAGGAAGAGCACAAACAACAAGGGAAGAGAGACACAAACATTTAATCTTCACAGAGGATAAAACACAATGTCCACTGCTCAAAATACACCCAAGCCAGGCTAAACCACCAGTAAAGTGGGAGAAAACAAAAATGCTTTCAGAAATGATACTGACAAAAAACGTCTGTAACACCGCAGAACTTAAGGCCTGGCTGGCAAATGGATTTTGACAGTGAAGATGATAATGTTGAACACAGCTTCATCAGGTCAATATTAATCAATAAGCAAACATCCACTAAAGGAAGTGTTGATTTTGACTTTTCATTAATTTTATTAAAGAATAACTCACCTAAAAATGAAACTTGTGCCATTTATTCACCTCCTTTCATAAAAAAACCTATTACTTTTGTGTTTGGAACAAAAAAAAAACGAGTAAACGATGGCAGAATTATCAATTTGGGGTGAACTAGTCATTTAAACCTTCATCCTTTGTGGATTACAAATAACATTTATATTACTACAACCCCTAACTGATACTATTTGTAATGTCACTGCATTGATTTGGGGCCTTGTTTCAGGGTTATTTGTTATTAGCCTGTTAATCATCACTTCCTTTTGGTGTTGAGTGTGAGACAGGGGCAAAAGGACGGACAAGTTCCCTTCTGATGACATAGATTCGTCTACCTGGACGACAGCAGTATAGCATCTGCTGGTACGAAATCTTTGCCATTAACTTTAACTATGTCGCCAACCACAACCTGTAAAACACGAACTAGTTATCAGTTCAAAAACTTTATAGCAAACTAGCAGCCACTGGCGAGAGTAGAGAAATAACATATTACTAGAGCCAATACATCTGGCTGACATTGGCAAGAACTATGCATTTCATATTAAGAAAGTACTTCGATCCATAAGTCTTCTTTTGAGACTAGCATTTAAAATGAGGCCATTTAATCAAAAGTATTCTCTGTGAGATCCACAAATAAACAATTTATCTTTTTGGATTTGCATTTTTAATCATCTTATTAGCCATAATCCAGTAGAAGTGGGGGACGCTGCTTCATAGCTGCTATTTTGAATCAAAGTGGAGAGCTACTTAAATATGCATGAGTTGATATACGATTTATAAGTATTCAAATACATTATTCATACTGTACACTGTATTTCAAAGTGTGTCACAGCGTGGCTTAATAAAAGGATGGGCGACAAGAAGCCTGGCTCTGGTTTGAATATTGATGAGATGACAATAAAAATAAAACTAGATTTAATGAGAGCTAAAGCAGAATCATTATTGTACTTCACCGTCCATTCTAGCAGTATTTAGCAGAATTGCAGCTCCAGAAAATAATATACTAAAAGGAAACAACTATAAGCAGTCATAGTTGACATCACATCCTATTCTGTGCCACGGTGAGGTCACAAGGGCACAAGTTAATGCACTCTCGCAGATGTGCACTAATATAGCAAATGCTAATGAATGCCCAGTCACCAGGTAATTATATTCCTTTTGCTTTCACCTTATAATAATGGACTGTGTGTTTCTGTTAAGGTAATTAGCTCTACTCTCTACTAACACATTGAAAAGCTGCTCTGTGTCTGGCTGTATTAAGATCTCTATGGAGACCGCACGTAAGCTGCAGCCTGGTGAACAACTCTATCTTGACCTAAAAGATAGGGTCGGGAATCAACAAAAGAAAAAGAGCTGCGAGGGAAGTACCCTCTTCAGACAACACCAAAGTATCGGTTTTCAACCCAAACCTGCTCTGGTTTACACCAGTGGGCATCTTTTATGCATACTCATTTCTCACTCGGTTTCTAAGAGTATGTCAACTTATTTTCATGCTGGAACTCAGTGAGGCAATTGGTATGAGAAACAGCATCTGCTGCAGTACCTTCTCCCAATGTACAATCTCCCAAGCGCCGTTCCTCAATACTACAAGAGAGAGAAAGAGAGAAAGATCACCATAACAGAAAAGTATGTAAAGAAAAGATCCACAGACTAACCCACAGAACACAGACTAAGACCCCATGATATAAAAATGCATATATACAGACATTTAAAGCTGACTGTCTTCTTCTTGCAGGAAAAAGATATGAAAATTACTAATTACTAAATGCTGACTCATCCTGTACTTATGGCTGTGTCCAATTTTTTGGCAAATCTAATTTAGAAGGGTAGCGCCTAACTAGTAAATAACAGCCAATGGTTGAATGACAAAATTCATGAGTTATTTACGTCCCACCTCATCTTTGTTTCAACAGGAAATACTCTAAATTAGGGAAGAAAATCTAATCAGACAAATGTTTTTTTTTTTAAAGACAAACAGTGAACAAACAAAAGTCTTACCGTGTGTCTCTTTCTTGTTAACAACACTATCAGCATTGTGACGTTTCTGGAAAAAACAAATGTTATTAATCAAATGAGCCAAATCACAGCTTTAAATAATTTTAGATGGATGGACTTTATTTTATGGATTGTATTACTTTCTTCTAGATGTGCACTATAGAAGAATATTGACACACATATGCACACATAAATATTAGAGACATATAAATACAGCACGCATTCAACACGGTCATTAGAAAAAAACTAAAACCTCTTAGTAAATAAAATAAAAATTCTTTATATAGAGAGAAAGAGTGATGTTTTACATGTTTAGTAATCAATAAAACTGTGCTTAGCGAGATGTTTGTCTATTGAATTACTTTTTTCTGTCCCAGATTACAAGAGCTGTTTGAGCTGCTCTAATCGAGAACCATTTTGAGCTTTTCTATCTCAGAGAGCAAAGGCGAATGAGTGAGAGTGATCTGAAAAAACACTGATTAGCCTCTTAAAGCTCTAAATCTAAATCTATCTCCAGTGCTCTCTGACTGCCTAATTATCCTCCCAGTTAACAGTGTTAAAATATGTCCAGTGTCACTTCTGTTTGTCCGTGATGACTGGTTTATGTGCTGTTAGGCACAATGGACATTCATAAGACAACATGAGAGAAACCGGAATAACTTAAAATGATGATACTATGCTTAAAGTGCCACGTGCACCGGTTACATAAATGCACATTATATCTGTAAAATAAAGCCATTCATTTGTTTACAGACCTTTTCTAATGAAGTTTAGTGTAATGTTGCTACTGACTATGTACAAATGGAATTTGTTTACATGGACACAATTTATCCAAAAAAAAAAAAAAAATCAAAATCTCTCTTGCTTATATACTCTGCATTATAAAAAAATAGCATAAAAAGAAAAATAAATAATTGCAGGCTGCCATTACATGGAGACCGCATCTCTCCAGCCTTTCTAAATATACCTTTTCCTCCTCCCCATCTCTCTCAAATTGATATTATATTAAAATAACATTAAATGTGACAAACGGCCACATTCATATTACTGGAGAGCTTATTGAGCGGCCCATGTCACATGACCTCTGCAGGAGAAAGAAAAAGTTAGACCGGTCTCAGATCCCATTAATCATCCAAATCAGCTCTGGTGCAGTGCTGGATAACTCATTCTTTCTCTTTCTCCTCACTCTCTCCTATCTCCTCTGTTTCTATTTCCCTCGCTTTTTCCTTCACCTCAACATGGAGCAGAGATCAGTCTCTGCGGAGGGAAGAGATGATTTGATTACGCATCTAATCTAACTGATGGCTTGCCTGCAGTGAACATGGGAGCAAGAGGAAGGATGATATTTAACAGTACAAGAAGGCCCCAAAGGGAAGAGGAGACAGTGGTTTGTCTTTGTGGTAAGATGCAGCACCAAATCCCAGATGGATTAGTGGAGTACAGTGGGGTGCAGCTGATAAGCAGGCCAATGTGTGGAGAGCACTGGCACGTCACCTCTTTGTTAGACTCGGTCTTTGTTGGATGCCAGATTATGACGAGTTAGGGATTATACTGAGCCTGCTGGCTTCTTTTGAAATTTATATACATCCACTTACACACACATACATATACAGTATATTATATATAATATATATATATAAAGACACAGTAAGAAAGAACCAAACAAAAAGTGAGATTCTAAACTACACAACCATTCAAAAGTTTGATGTCAGTAAGATTTCTTCTTTTTAAGTAAATTAATTGTATTCAGCAAGGATGCATTAAAATGATCAAAAGTGACAGTAAAGACATTTATCATGTTCTAAAACAGTATAAACATTATAAAATTGATTGAATAATTTCAATCAATCTTATGAACTTTCTGTTTTTCAAAGAATCCTGAAAAAAGCATCACTGTTTCCACAAAAATATTAAGCAGCACAAATGATAATAATAAAAAAAAAATTCTTAAACTACCAAATCAGCATATTAGAATGATATTATAATGAATGGCTTTGCAGGAATAAATCAAATTTTAAAATGTAGTGAAATATAACAGTTCTTTTAAATTGCAATAAAATTTCACATTATTATTTTTACTGTATTTTTGATCAAATAAATGCACCCTTGCTAAGTAAATGACACTTCTTGCAAAAAGAAAAACTTTGAACAGTAGTGTACATTTTAAAAGTATGATGAAACTGGAGATGATAAATCCAAAGTGGATCATGTTTAGCAGCATGACCAAGCTGCTTTTTTCTATACAAAGAAGGCAGACCATGAGTAAGGCTCGTCAAGCTTACAAAAAAAAATAAAAAAATAAAAGAACCATAAAAGTACTTCTGCACCACATTTAAAGTCCTTGACAGCTCATGAAAAACAGCTCCTTAAACTTGATTACTCAAGAAAAACACAATTGATTCACATGGCTTGAGACTGTGACTTCCCATTAGGAAGCTACAGATGAAAGCCCCTTGTCACAGTCTACATCCGTTGTATGGAAAACAAGTAGTGTGAACATTCAGCAAAATATCTGCTTTTGTGTTTGAAAGCCAGTCATTCAAGGTTTGGAACAACATGAGTGTGAGTAAATTAATTAAATTAGTTCATTTTCTGGTGATTGGTGAACTTTCTTTAAATACAAAAACAAGCCATCAAAGTCTAACAAAGAAAAGCTATCACTCGGAGTAACAAGAGAAGCCTTTCTCTCACCTTATGGGACATCTCTAAAATTAGAGTTTGTTTTTACTTGAAGGGAAAAGAAAGCAAAGGTCATGTGACCTCCACTCACAGTATGACAGTAGAGAGGTGAATTTACAATATGACCTTCACGTCCAGAGCTAGTCTTGACCTTTCAGACCTGAATAACACATCAGAAACCCATATAAAGTGCTGAGCCGGTCATTCTGACCACAGTATCCAGCGTGATGTGATCGGATGGCTGTCCAGAGGGAGCCAGGAGAGCAGGCTCTGATTTCAGGGTCACAGCACTATGGTGGATCCATTTGGGCTGGCGGTTTATCTCAGTGTTCACTCCTCTATGTAAATTTCTATGTAAAAAGGTCTTGGAACTCATTTACATGGCAAATAAGACGATAGTTCAGGTCAGGAAAAAAGCGTCAGCTAATGGGAGTGAGATGCATTCTGCCGTGTACATGATCACCAGAGAGTGAGATAGAATTATCAGGAAGAGTAAAAGAGGTAAACGTGAACGCGGTCTAAAAACTGACTCCGATAATATAACAGCTGTGAAGGGCAAGAGAGAATAAAACCTACAGCAAGCACGACTGCACTCCAGACACTATGAAGAGCAGAGTTCTCTCTCATTAATCACTCATTAAAAATCATACCAACTGCCAATGATAAAAAAATAAACTGAAGAAGGCGATTGATCTGCACAAAGTTCACATGCATTTAACTCTAGTGTTGTCACGATACCACAATTTTGACTGCGATACGATAACTGACTAAAATATCTTGAAACTACTACTGAACAAAGCAAACTTGGCTTTCTTTTGCTCCTGTAAACAAAATTTGGTTCTCGTGAGACTAGCTTATTCTCACCAGAGTTTAAGCTTCGCCTACGTCATCCGCTGGAATGCCACTCTCTCGTGTACGTGCATACCAGTTAGCGGAAGCTAGAGATTATGGTTTATAAAGTTTTAAATATGGATAATTTTCTTACAAAAAATATTTTGCTTCAGCAGTCATTTATTAACCCCCCGGAGCAGTGTGGAGCACTTTTTTTTATGATGGATTGGCACAGTTTATTGGACTTCTATTGGACTACAGAATATCACCCATTCACTGCCAAAAAAAAAAAAAAAAAAAAGGTGTCGGCTAATGGGAGTGAGATGCATTCTGCCGTGTACATGATCACCAGAGAGTGAGATAGAATTATCAGGAAGAGTAAAAGAGGTAAACGTGAACGCGGTCTAAAAACTGACTCCGATAATATAACAGCTGTGAAGGGCAAGAGAGAATAAAACCTACAGCAAGCACGACTGCACTCCAGACACTATGAAGAGCAGAGTTCTCTCTCATTAATCACTCATTAAAAATCATACCAACTGCCAATGATAAAAAAATAAACTGAAGAAGGCGATTGATCTGCACAAAGTTCACATGCATTTAACTCTAGTGTTGTCACGATACCACAATTTTGACTGCGATACGATAACTGACTAAAATATCTTGAAACTACTACTGAACAAAGCAAACTTGGCTTTCTTTTGCTCCTGTAAACAAAATTTGGTTCTCGTGAGACTAGCTTATTCTCACCAGAGTTTAAGCTTCGCCTACGTCATCCGCTGGAATGCCACTCTCTCGTGTACGTGCATACCAGTTAGCGGAAGCTAGAGATTATGGTTTATAAAGTTTTAAATATGGATAATTTTCTTACAAAAAATATTTTGCTTCAGCAGTCATTTATTAACCCCCCGGAGCAGTGTGGAGCACTTTTTTTTATGATGGATTGGCACAGTTTATTGGACTTCTATTGGACTACAGAATATCACCCATTCACTGCCATTATAAAGCTTGGAAGAGCCAGGACATTTTTAAATATAACTCAGATTGTATTCGTCTGAAAGAAGAAAATCACATGCACCCAGGATGGATTGAGGGTGAGTAAATTATGGGGTAATTTTCATTTTGGGTGAACTATCCCTTTAGAAGAACTTTTTCGCATTTAGCTCCCAAACTCTGGAATAGCCTTCCTGATAAATTTCGGGATTCAGACACACTCTCTCGGTTTAAATCTAGATTAAAGACTCATCTCTTTGGCCAGGCATTCAAATAATGCATCTCATAATCTTGTACTGCAGTTATATCTGATCAAAATTGACATCCCGTGGTAACTAGGATTTACACAAGCTTCAGTCTGGATCCAGAACACCTGAGAAGAGATGATGCAAACCCCTCAGAGGACCTCAGAAGATGCCAACCCTGAAACAACATACAGAACTACCACATTTTGCTATAAGTTTGATTGCATCATATAATAATTGCTGTTAATAGTGTTCATCGTCTGTTTGATTACATCTTTAATTGATTTTTCCGTACATTTCTGCCATATGTACATTAACTGACAGTCACCACTGATAAGCTACTACTAAATATATTGTAGAAACAATGGAGGCCGTCTGTGAACTCTCTGCCTGTCCTGTCACGGCTATGGAGGCCATCTTTGAACTCTCTGCCTGTCCTGTCACGGCTATGGAGGCCGTCTATGATCTCTCTGCCTGTCCTCTCACGGCTATGCAGGCCGTTTGTGAACTCACTGCCTGTTCTGTCATGGCTATGGAGGCCGTCTGTGAACTCTTTGCTTGTTCTGTCCTCAGATGATGCCAACCCTGAAACAACATACAGAACTACCACATTTTGCTATAAGTTTGATTGCATCATATAATAATTGCTGTTAATAGTGTTCATCGTCTGTTTGATTAAGTCTTTAATTGATTTTTCCGTACATTTCTGCCATATGTACATTAACTGACAGTCACCACTGATAAGCTACTACTAATTATTGTAGAAACGTAATTTTCTGTAAAGTTGTTTTGCAACGATTTGTATCTTGAAAAGCGCTATACAAATAAACTTGAATTGAATTGAAAACTTGAATGGAACATTATAGATACAGACAGCAGCAGGAATATTAGCCTGCTGTCTCATCTTTTTATGTTCACTTAACCCTCAAAGACCGAGACAGCCGCCCGCGGCTAAAAATAGCTATTGTTCTTAAATGTTTAATAACTTTTGAACCGCTAATCCTATCTGAATGCTTTAAAAATGAGATTTTCGGAGATATCTCAATTGTCTTATTTGGATATCCAGAGGCTCCGTAGTGTACGTGATTACGTCATTACATTTTGACAACATTGATTCGTCAGAAGAAACCAATGCATTTCGTTCCTCTGAGCCAAACAGGAACGATTGTTGATACTTAGTCCCACACCCATGCCCAGATTGGTTCAAACGGTGCCATATTCAACCAATAAACATAGGTTTTGGTTTTTGAACCACCATTTGGGATTTTTCACAAGTTGAACAAACGCAAAGTGAAAGTAAAGTCTGTCGTGCGTGCATGAAAACAAACACAAAATAACACATTTGCATGAGAGAACTCTCTGAAAAAGCCCAAAAAAACACACGACTGAGTACTTTGACATAATACAAACCAAAAACAAGGTTAACATATCGGATAAAGCACTGGAATTTATGTCTTCGCGTCGCTAGGTGATGTCCCGGTAAATTAAATTCCAATGCAGAGTACAGCCAGCGGATCGATCATTTATATTATGTATATTATGTAAATAATTCTTATATAGTTCATAAAGATAATTTTCACAATTTTTTCTGTTGCACACTGTATATTTCTCACTCATTTTGTGTGTAGTTTGTGAATCATTTGCACTGTTTGTATTTTTGTTGCTGAAGACAATTTGTGCAATTGTTTTCACTAAATATCTGCACGGTTTGTGTTTGTTGTTGTTCATACTCAGATTGAAAATATATTTCTCTGAAAAAAGTCACTTTTTTGTTATTATATAACACTGATTCCATTTTCTTTACTCCCTAAACGTTTTTTGGACACATCTATATTGTTAGTAAACTAAATAGACCTGTTTTTCACTGAAAAGAGCCTATATAAATATTGTAATAAATGGCTATAACTTGCTTGGGGAATGTTATATGTAGACAATCTTATTTGGAAGTGTAAAACACCCAGATACAAAAAAATTCAGAAAAATTCAAACTTCAGGAGTTTCTGTTTGAGTACACAGTAAAAAACACCCAATTGTTGCTTGCGGTTTTCTTAAAATTCTGGAAATTCATTCATTCTTAAGAGAAAACAAAAGGGAAAAAACTGGGAATTTAAATTAGCTAGACTGAAACTTCAAGTTCTCCTGTTTATAATGATATATGACACTTGATGCTGACTGCTAGAATAGGTCTAAAAAAAACAAAGAAAAGTGCAGGCTTGTCAGGTGCCCCAAAAATGTTCTAGGTCTTTAAGGGTTAAGTCATAAGACAAGATGGGCATTTTAACATAATTGTGTGCGTATTTGACCGCTGAATCGCAATAACTCGTGAAAGAGATCTGAATTCGCGATTGCGTGCTGTCTGAAAGAGGCGCGAGTACTGCACAAGTTCTTTTTCAAGGTTAACCAACTAATTTTTACATCAAGCACGTCCCGCGCTTTATTTTCGCATTCATGCATGTTTCTTATCCACTTTTAAATTGCTTAAGTTTTTAGCAGTCCTGCGTTGCACAGATATATAAAGTTTGGCACGGCCAGTGTTCATGCAGGGAGTGAAAGCAGAGCGCTGCAAGCACACTGTCCTGCTGTCGCACATCGACACAACTCAGGAAATATGGCTCTTTATAAAATACATTCTTAAAGTACCAATACTAGTAAAATCCGGAAGCGTACAGTTTTTAAAAGCAGGTTTTCGCAATACCTTTTTAGCACCGATATATCATGCAACACTAATTTACTCAGTGAGTTAATTTTAACAAATCACATATAACTGAATGCTCTCACCAGGTCTTCTATAACCTCCTTCACTGCTGCCACCAACAGGATGAAGAGTAACGGCACCAGCGTTGTCCACCGCCCTGTCGGTGACACATCAGGTATTTGCTGTCGAGAAGAAAAAAAAAACGGAAGAGCAAAATCAAAACAAGAACATCCAAACGTTACACAAATCTCGTCATCTACAGGGCATGAATAAAAACACAAATTAATTCAGAGTCCAGCATAGCATTTAAACATATGACCTCATGAAAAACACTCAGGGGGTTGATAAACTGCTCTCGTTTTGTTTCCTAGCAATCATAACACAGCCTGAAGGTCTACGTCCCTGGTGGTGTTAGTATTTATCACCAGGAGGTCAAGAAAGCCACCTAAGGGAATGGCAATAACCATCAGAAAGTCAGCAGCAGCGACTCTGATGGATGTTCAGAAGTCGCCATGTGACATATCTGTCTACCGTGCTGAAGAGATCAGCTTAGACTAGCATAAATTTCCAGACTGGTTCAGGCTGGTTAGGTGCCGGTCCAGGCAGTTGGGAAAGGGCCCTCAAGCTTATATATAATTCACAAAACCAGAACTTGATTAAACTTCTACAGTTTCTCTCCTGATTCTGGCATAACTCACAGAGCTTACATAATATCAAGAAGTGGATCATCTTTGGAACGTGCCCCTATCAGATGGAGCTGTGACAGGTTCAGACAGAGGCCAACAATGCAAAGACATACAATAGGAAACCCGAAACGGATTCCTTTTAACCTGATGCCAACACTTTCCCTTCTGCGTTGTGTTTCACTTAAAGAGGAGAGTACGCTCACAACCAAACCACAGTGGCATAGAAAACCAGAGCAGTCGATCATCGTGGAACCTGGGTGTCAGCATCAAAATGTCTTGTTGATTATGACGGCATATCCAGAAGCAGCACTCTGTAAGTGTGATGGAAGTGAGCGGTTTTGATGAAACAGCAACTATAAAAATCAGATGGTCACCTTGGCCCCCTTGTTGCCTCAGCAAACCCATCCCTCCCATTTTTCTCGTTCACAACATGCCTGTGCATTTCAAGGTCACTGCATTGACAGTGGCGTAATGAAGATACACAGAACCTGTGCGTCGAAGCCACTTCACTCGCTCGGTTTTACTCTCCTGTCTCACAGTTTCTCTTCATCTCCCTTTCTCCCAGTCATCGACTGAGCTACATTAAAACAGCAGCGCTAATTTAATGTGCGGTGCATCTACAGGGTCACGCCGGGTTGCTCGGTGGTGGAGTAATTGTACCTTCTGTCTCTAAAAGAACAGCATGTTTATAACACTGGAGCCCTCTCGGTGACGGCAGCGTCTGGTAATTACACAGAAGCAGTGCAACCAAAATCTGTTTAGGGTTCAAAAGCAATATAAACAGTACACAACTGTTCAAAAGTTTGGAGTCAGTAAGATTTTTAAAAATGTTTTTTGAAGAAGCCTCTTATGCTCACAAAGGCTGCATTTATTTGATCAAAAACAGCAAAAACTGAAATATTGCAGAATATTATTATAATTTAAAACGACTACTTCTACGACTACTATTTTAACATTTTCAAAAGTAATTTATTTCTGTAATGGCAAAGCTGAATTTTCAGCAGCCATTACTTCAGTCTTCAGTGTCACACGATCCTTCAGAAATCAATCTAATATGCTGATTTGCTGCTCAAGAAACATTTCTTATTATTATTAATGCTGAAAACAGTTGTGCTGCTTAACATTTTTGTGGAAACGGATAAATTTTTCAGGATTCTTCGATGAATAGAAAGTTCAAAAGAACAGCATTTATTGGAAATAGAAATCTTTTGTAACATCATTAACGTCTTCACCCCCACATTTGATTAATTTAATGCGTTCTTTAAGAATAAAAAGTATTAATTTCTTTCAAAAGACTCCAAACATTTGAAACTTCAGTACTCAAGGAGGAAATATGCTTACCTTTAAAAGGATGTGCCATCTAAACAGACATGTTATTATTCAGGTAGCTAGCAATAAACATTTCAACAGTCAGCAAGATTCTCCTCAAGCAGAGAGTCAGCCATGACAATAGTGCCCCTTGTGGCAGGCATGGCATTATAAACTGAAATCTGAAACAACTCCCAACACAACTGACCTTGTGTAGCAAAGTAACGTTTGTTCACACATACTTGTAAATTGTAATGTAAAGCACTACATCACTGAGGTTTTCACACTTGGTTTGATTGATTGGTCTGAGTTCGATTCCACCCTGCTCTTCTATCAGTCCTATCTACTTAAAGGGATAGTTCACCCAAAAAAGCAGATAAACATCAAATTTTCATTTTTGGGTGAACTATCCCTTTATGAAACCTGGTATCTGATCACAGAGGGTCAGGGAATCCACAGACAGATGTTTATCTGTGAGAGCTGACAGTCCTAATCTCTCCAGCTTGTCATCAGTATTCCTGCCCTGGGGGAGGAAGGTTGGAGACTGACACTGAAGTCTTACCTGCAGAAGTGCGATGAACAAGAAAAAGGAATTTGCTGCTCTTCTGAACTGAGAGTACAGGAACCGAGGCAGGAATGTGAGGACATTGTACTTTGCAGTGCTGCAGAGAAAAGAGGAGAGGAAGTCAGAAATGTGGTTACATCCCAAGAATGACCACAATATAAAACCACCTGACATCATCTGCAGACTGGGCTGACAAAGTTTATCATCCATTAATTTCTCAGTTTTCAAATTTTAGTTGGTCACTATTATAAAAAGTGATATTGATAACCAGGAAGCATAACCATAATCACCAGCACGAATCAAATTTCCTCCCCCTTGCCACACCCAGTTCAAAGCCCCAGTGTCAGGCTCAGTGCCAGCCTCAGACTCAAGCACAAACACGCAGTGAGTGATGGAGAGAGACAGTTAATTACCATAAAGAACAGCTAAGTTTGAAGAGGAGAGAGACTGGGCTGCAAAGAGCTCTGAATTTGAGTGAACTACGGTAGGAGCTTGCCAGAGCCTCCATTCTCTCAAGACTGCCGACTGATTTACGCTCACATTAGGCCCAAGACAGCGAGGCCACTTCAGACTGAGATAAACGTCCCACCTGCCTCTTTATCCACCCACTTGCCAAAAGAACAGCCAACCAAAAAAAAACTAAAACACTAATTTCTATCAGAATATTTGTTTTTTTTCACTATTCACTAATGATTCATATAATAAAATATAAAACAATACAATATAATACAATACAGTATTCTTAATTAATGATAATTATAATAAAATCGAATACATATGCAAAGTAATATTATATAAAACAAACACAACAGAAAATTATGTAAAACTGAAAATACATTACTCCCAGCCCACCAAGAAACATCAGAATTTGTATTAATGCTTCTAATATAATATAGTACAATATAATATACAATAAAAAATTATATTATATAAAATAAATATACAATACAATATTCACAGCTACCAAAAAAGTATTTAAATCAGAATACATAAAAAAAATATATTAAATGACGCATGTGTTAAAATACAAATAATATAAAATACAATATGTACAATACAATGCGCCACGTTGGAGAGACTGAGACAGTCTGTGAACGTTTCTAACATGGAAAGCGATACGAGTCCTCTCACTGTCTCTACATTTCACTGATCCAGTCTTCACAGAGATCCTTATCAGACCACGGCACACCGTAGCACGGCAATTAGCAGCAGTGTATGAGATGGAAAGTTCTGTCAGGAGCCTGTCGTTCTCGCTTTTCTCCACTTTCTCTTGGCTAGTTTTCAGCTTTTGTTCAGTGTAGTTGCGTCAGGTAGCTAACAGCAGCTAGCAGCTAGCTATACTGTTCTTCAGATAAAGAAACACATTTCCATGTTGCTGGGCAACTCAAATTCATGGAGGAGAGCAAGAGTGAAATATGATATCTCCATCTGTCCTCATACTCATCATCTAGCACACATATTTATACCTTTTTCCAAAAAATTCAATATAAAATGTAATACAATATCTAGGGGACAAATATAATAAAAACAAATAAGAGACAATCACTAGCAGCAATCACAAAGAACATTCTAACTTCATAGTAACATGCAAGCATCCACTCAAAACACCTTAGCAACTGCATAGCAATGGTAACACCTACAAGTTTTGGACCGATAAGCACCATTCAAGTTTTCCAGTTTTTAGAGCAATTGTTACTATTGTAAAATCAAATGAATCATTGTCAAACAATATATGAAGTTCTTCAGAATAAACATTTTACTGAACGTGGTTGCTAATGTATAGTTCATTTAACAATAATAACGAGCATTTTGATGGATGTTATAAACTCAACATGATGTGCTTTCTCACAGTGGTGCAGAGAGAGCTGACCTGCGTCTCTCCTTCAATTTCCTCTACACAACCCCAGAAACCAGATCTAGGTCTGCTTCTAGACCTCAGCTGGCTGCTTAACCCACACGCTCAGCTCGTTTAGCACTACTTAGCGTCATCATGCTTTTAAACAAACATGTATCGCACACGAGGGCTTCAGGATGCTGGCTCATCAGACAGTCACTGGGGTGACTAGTGTAAGCGCTCATCAAAATGAACCTCAGGGTTCAGCCACGTGCTGTTAATCATTTTGATGGAGAGAAGGTTGTGGCATTGTTGGTGGTGGAGTATTTACAAACGCATCAACAGCTGTTTTGTCTTCCTAAGGCGCACAGTGTGAGGAGCAAACATGCTTTTTTGGTTAAAAAAAAGGGCTGTGTTAGGAGATATGTTAATAATATTTGTTTGCTTCAGGTGTTAATTGGTGTAATTTAATATAACTTAGCATGCGCACTATTCCCAACTCCAGAATGTTGGGTTTGTTCAGGTAAAGCAAATGTTAGTATTTTGTTCAAGTGATCCCTCTTCCTTGTAGACTGGTTTGCTAGTCCTGATTGTACAGTACAACAGCAATGCTATGGGTAGCAGTTTGGCCGATCAGCTCTGATAGGAAAGGTCTACCGAGGGTAACAACTTGAACTTGATCTACAGTTCATATCAGCCACACAATGGACTATGTATATTAAAGGTGCACTAAGCAATATTTGAAAAACGCTTTTGACCATAGTGTCGGACGGAGTCCCAAAACACACTCGCTGCCAATCAGCAGTAAGGGGTGTGTCTAGTAATGATAGGGAGATGAGAGCGCTCTGATATTAGCAGATCGACTATAGATAGCGAGAGATGGCAGATATATATAAAAAAAAGAGGAATATTTCGGAGGAACAAAACATTATAAAGAAGGTATTCGATCAGGCAAGAGGTAGGACCTGTGTAAATATTGGAGCAGCTTTCCAGCGGTGGAGAGAACTCAAGGAGCAGGAAGGCCTGGAATCGGATGCCGAGGTTGCTTTGTTTTTTCTTGATGGGTGACGATGACTTCCAAATGAAACGGAGCTAAACCATTCAACACACGATACTACCGAACACATTCGACCTGAATTACCATACATCGTTAGACTTAATCTAACACATACAGCTCTCAAAGTAGTCCATGACATAGTGCTCTTTTGCAATAAAGAAGTTAAATGTACCATGTAGACATTATTTATCATTCATGACACAAATCCAAGCCAATTATGAAAACTACAGTCAATGTTGGTGACCTGTTTTGGCAGCTTAATGTCACAAGCACATGAACTTACAGTACAACTGATGTTTACATATCATCACCACAACAGTTCTGGAAACTGACTGTTTTGAAACTTATATGGTAGTTGCATAGCACCTAGACCGCAGTTATCATGAAAAAAGCCAGGAAATTTCAGTTTTGAAAATATGGGAACTTTAACCATATTGGCCTAACCTGATAAATGACAAATGTCAACTAAGGCAGTATGTGGAGTTTATCCAGTCACAAAGGAGGTCATTTACATACAGATATCTATAGAGCAGCAAAAGGAGTGGGAAATTCTCATGCAAAACTAAATTAATAGATTTTTGATGCAAGAAACTTTAACTTTATAATTGGGATGGAGTTTAATTTAAAAAAAAGCTACAAAAGTACAAACTACAGATTCTTTTAAATTACTGACTTCTTATTTTACTTAAGGAACACAACAAGCATTTGTATGCTATATTAGGTGTTACTGTTTCAAGAACAAATGCACAAGGAAATATCTTGACCCTTGCGTGTGATCTTTCTAAATGAACACCCATTATGAGCTAAACGTGACTGTAACCCATTAAAACTAAAGCCTGTTTTCTTCTCATGGCAGTTTACATGTCATAAAATACAAACATATAAAAGCAAGCACTCCCCAGCCTCTCAAACTGCAGGAATGCAAACATCTGACAGAGAAGCCAACCGTTTAAAACTACTGATTTATCTGTTGCATGAAAGGCAGCTCTCAATATACTGTAAAGCTAAAAGCACAGTCCAGACATGAGACAGCATGTTGTTCCTCCCTGCATTAATCAGAGGACGGCATTATTAGTGAGTAATTATGCTCTTGTCAGACTGCAGTGGCCGTTATGATCACTAGATGGAACTATCAAATGCTTTTGGGTTTCAGTACTGAAGGTCTGCAGTCTGAGTGACATGACACCTGGATGACTGCTCTCTCACTGCAGGGTGAAAGAAAAACCACCAAGCATCTTAGACCAATCACATCGGATTCAATTCACAAACAATACTAAAATATTTGTAAGCTCAAATCAGTTCATTTCCATGATTTAAGATGAGCTTTTGAGGGCGAGTAAATAATTACACAATTGTAATTTTTTTAAACTACTGGTAATTCAGAGTGTGATTGAGCAGATATCAGATATTAACTGCAGCGCCTGCTCCTACCTCCTCTCTGCCTACCATACATCACTATGAGTCCATATGTAACTTGGACACTGTGAGCCATTTTGGCAACTGGAACACAGCGACACTTTTTCAAAACCATCTTCATCCATCCATCCATCCGGCAGTACAGTCTGTTCAACAGTTTTATAACACTTTTGTTTTTGTTTCTGTGACATTAGATATGAGTTCTGTTCTGAATCCAACTGAGTTGCCTTGTTGCCTATGCTACAGTTCAAAAAGTTTGGAGACAGTAAGATTTTTTTAAATGCTTTTTAGAAAGAAGTGTCTTATGCTCACCAAGGTTGCATTTATTTGATAAAAACCGCAAAACTGTGAAATAATATTACAATTTAAAACAACTGTTTTCTATTTAAATATATTTTAAGATGCAATATATTCCTGTGAAGGCAAAGCTGAACCAGCAGCCATAACACCAGTGTCAGTGTCTTACAGTCACATGATTCTTCAGAAATCATTCTAATATGCTGATTTGGAGCTCAAGAAACATGTTGAAAATAGTTGTGCTGCTTAATATTTTTGTGAAAACCATTATACATTATTTTTTCAGGATACTTTGAATAATAATAAAAAAAATCAAAAGAACAGCATTTATTTGAAACATTTTTTTTGTAATTCTGTAAAGGTCTTTACAGTCCCTTTTCATCAATATATTGCATTCTTGCTAAATAAAAGTATTAATCATGAGATTAAACTACACAAACAATTATTAGGTCAAATAATACATGTATTTAAACTTACAAACTTTTAATCAATAAATCTCATTTCTAAATACATTTTTGTAATCAATATTTCACCTACCTCATCCACCATCTTGGATTTCATCATCCCTGTGGTCACCATGAAGGCCTGTTCAGCCCTTGTTTGATATTTACTCAATATACAAAGCACAGGACACGTACCTGACACGATTATTGCAGAACTTGGTAAACTGGGGCTGACTGATAAAAATTAGTCTGGAATCTTCTTGGTCTGCTAGAGAAGTCTTTTCTGATGTGTCTTCTGTCTTTTCATAACCTGAGACAAGAAAAAAGGGAGAGACAGGGAGGAATAAAGCCAAATGCAATATAAAGCATGCAAAAATGGAGCATTTAAATATTATGAAATATCAGTCTTTGTTTTATAAAAGCAACAGCTATTTATACCACACAGATCAGATCTCCCAGCCACTGAAAACAAACCGCCTTTAATAAGATTACATTAAAGATCATCTTTAACAAGTGTCAGACCCTGAGAAGCTAAAGACTTGACCTATAACCGCTAGAAGCTTTTCTGCAGCATACAGTAGCTTAGAGCTGCTGACATTAAGAGGATCCTAAATCACTCAAATAAAAAAAAAACGATTAAATACATTTACAAATAAGCAATGTATAACTAACTAAATCAAAAATCCATTTTATAAAATAAAAAATAAAAAAAAACACATAAATCTTGTAAATCTAAATGTTAATATATATCCTGTTCCCTAGAGTTCAGATCTCCAGGTAGATTAAGTCATTATTAGGACTGGTGACAGTCAGTGGAAAAAGAAATGCGAGATATTACAGGCACACTGAGCCCAAGGGAACAGATGAGTGAAAGAAGGGCAGCTCAAACAGATTCGCCTGCAGGCATACACACACACACACGCTCAGTCTATTACAGACCACACTTTAACTGGCTTAAGATAATACATTTTGCAACTAATTTAGAGCATGGAAGAAAAAAGAAAACTTTCGTGGTATCCACACAACTTACAAACCTTATGAACTTTCACCAAATTCTTATTCACATCAAATTAGTCAAAGTTATTAACCTATTAACAGTTATTATGACTGACTGTCCAACAATTTGGAAAATTCTAATAAAAATGGTGGTCAAAATCACAATCCATAAGTTCCATATAAATAAACAGCAATCAATCAAAACCAAAAGTGAAATTTCAAATGAATGCATTGTCATTTATGGGTGAACTATTCCTTAAAAAAAATAATAAATAAACCAAACACCCTTATACCTGCTTGTTTTATCAGAACAATCTGGGCAAGGTGAGAGTACATTGTGTAAAATCATCATCAGTGAAGGGCGTGTAAGTCGAAACATATCTTGACAAAAGAGACGTTTCACCTAAACAGACTAATTGTTTAAGAAGATTAACAACATACTCCCTTTAAAGGAGTTTCCCTTTACAGAGCTGGTTTACCTGTTCCACGTATTTGACATTAGCACTAACACAACACAGCTAAAGCAGAGACTGAATGCTTCACCTACTGAACATTTCTGTGGCATACTAAACAGAGGTCAAGGCTAAAAGCTTGAACATATTTTTAAAGGTTTGTGTGTGCGAGGGAGCAAAAAAAAGTGAAAAAGGAAGATATAGACACTAGAGAGGTTAAACATAAAATGTCTATGATGCAAGTGATGAAGACACATTGAGGAAGCGAGACCTGCAAGTGTTAGCTGTATGTGTGATAGAGGGTGGGTTTTATTATATTATATATTATATTATATAAACTATTATAAATATATAAACATACACAGTCACATATATAAAAAAGTAAACTAAGCATTGTCCCTTGTGCATGCAAGCTTAAGAATAAGATTCAGCTTGACTGCATCTAGAACCACACAATGCCATTCTCAGTGAAATGACTCCCCATGTGTAAACACAACAGCCCCATTCATGACAGTGCTCAATAAATAATTAATAGTTGCGCTGATAAATAATGCAGATGGCACATGGTGAATTGGCTACACTCATCTGAGGATCACTGTTATTAAAACAACAGCGGGAAGCTATATGAGAATGAGAGCAGCAAAAGATTAAACGCATTCAAACTGGAGCACCTAACAGAAAATGATGTGCTGTCAGTACCACCCTTTACTTTTGACCTCTTGACCTCAATTAAAATCAAATAAGACCATAAAACTCTGTTGTTAGACCTAAATCCAATTTACAAGCCTGTGGATGCAGAACCCAAAACCATGAATGCACTGTTTGTTTTTAACAGCCGGAGGTGTGACATGAGCACATGTTCATCATCAGTGAGCAATTCAATGAATTTGGGGATTTAACCTCCGCTTCTTTATAGGCAAAATATTGCTCCATTTGTTTGAGCATCCTGGCTCAATCAATGGTGTGAGTCTGGGTGGGAGTCACGGGACTCTGTTTGACCAACCCATGGAATACAAGGGGAGTGTTCGAAGAACAATTTTTGCAATTTCATGATGCTGATGCTAGTGGTGCAGAAAATACTTCACCTTTATCTTTAAGAAACTGCCAGAGTCTGAGCCGCTATCTTCTGATAATTTAAAGATCTTCTGATATGTCGTCTTTGCAAACACAAGTGTGTTGTTGTGTGCAACCATCTGCAGTGATGCAGTGCAGCCGATGACACGTTACAGGAAGTAAGCATACACAAAAAGACACATGACAAAACAAAACAAACAAGCTTTTCAGGAACAAATGTACCCACTCCACTAGATAACATCAATTCTGCTTTATAATGGAATGCTGCGATATTGAAGAAAAATGCGATATGCGATAACTCATTAAATAATGCGATATTCGATATGCGATACGATAATTCTTAAAGTGCCACATGCTCAGATGAATCAGTTTTACTCAGCTGAACAAATTCCTTGTGTTTGCGCACACTTAAGTGGTGAATAAAGCTCATTCTGATTCTGATTCTAATAAGAAAGCACCCCTACAACAACTTCTGAAAGTGAACGGTATGCGTTTTACTCGAGCATTACATAATTTATTACACTAATGTTATAAAATTTCAATTTAACATGAGTTTAGCTGAATAATAATAAAAATAATATAACTGAATAATAAAAAAGAAAAAGAAAACCCCGCTTAGTATTTACTCTTTGAATTCAATATGCACTGATTCTTATTTAAGCTACAAAAGTTATTTAGGTAAGAGCAGGGAGTGATTTTCTCTTTGTCTTTTGTTCATGGCCCCAAATATTGGCCCCATATTGGCCCCGATCGAGTCATAAAATGTGATTATCGGCCGATACCGATCTTCGGTCGATCGATCGGAGCATCTCTATTATTATGTAATTGTAACTTTATTATTTTAAAAACTTCATTGTGTAATTTTAACAGTTGTATGCTATAGCTTACAAATCAGTCAACTTTAACCTTCAATATTATAGTAATGCAGTACCAAATGACTCATGTATATTTTACAGCATTAGTTGAGAGATTTTTTTTCCTTGAGAAAATTTGGCAAGTACTGTACCTGATATATATCCAAAATAATCGATATTGAATCGAATCGAATTGGTAATCGAATCGAAAGCTTGTGAATGAGAATCGAATCGAATCGTGAAATTTGTGTCAAAACCCAGCCCTAATATTTATCGTCATCATTACCATCTTCCAGCCTCTCTCTGACAATTAAACAGACTATTGATATGTAAACAGTAATCAAGACTTTGTTTCATAAATGACCTCAGGAATGATTAGCTGACCTCCTGTGAATTACTGGAGAGTTTGCTGTCATATCATTCTAGTCAAAAGCAGCTCTGTTCTGCAGGCCGTGGGTGAGAAGGACTTGGCTCCGGATCTAGAGGACATGAAGACGGGTCGGCAGGCTCGACCCACAGTGATCCGCTGGGCCGGAGGAGGCAAGGAGGTCTGCATCACCGGCTCCTTCAACAATTGGAGCAGCAAGATCCCCATGAATAAAAGGTATCTGTGCGCTTGTCTTTCTGCAGCGCAAACCATAATGAACAGA
>NW_015664994.1:1225103-1232796 GCF_001515625.1 Sinocyclocheilus rhinocerous | reverse complement strand
ATATTTTACAGCATTAGTTGAGAGATTTTTTTTCCTTAAGAAAATTTGGCTAGTACTGTACCTGATATATATCCAAAATAATCGATATTGAATCGAATCGAATTGGTAATCGAATCGAAAGCTTGTGAATGAGAATCGAATCGTGAAATTTGTGTCAAAACCCAGCCCTAACCTAGTATAAACAATTTAATTAGGGCTGCACGATATTTAATGCGCATCTCGTCAGCAAAGCCGGTTCTGTAATCAGCGGTAAATCTCTACACGTGCGTGCTTTCACGTGGAGCAGCAAGCTGCGCAAAACCACGATCATATTTTGCGCATGTTTTGCACAGCTTGTCTGTGAACAACGGCTCTGTGTAGTAAATGCTGCTCCACGTGAAAGCACGCACGTGTAGAGATTTACCGCTGATTACAGAACTGGCTTTACTGACAAGATGCGCATTAAATATTGTGCGATATTTATCGTGCAGCCCTAAATTTAATCATACCTAGATTTGAAATTAATAAAAAAAACTTTCTTATACTAGGATTTATTTCATTTATCTTATTTCAGTGGCATTCATCCCATTCCATCTGCCACATGTTATTAATATAAGATTTTATAAATAGTCTAATATCAGAGGGTAGAATTTGACACACTGAAATATTTAAGTTGAGAGCCTCCTTTGCAGTGATGTCTGCCTTCTTGTTACCAGATAAGCTAATATGACATGAAACCCAGCAGAAAAAGATATTTAAGTTTTTCTTGCATAAAATATCTACTTTAGCTAAGATACTTATAATTATGGGATGGTCAGTCTTTATAGATTCAAGTACCTGAAGGCAGGATTTTGAATTTACAATTTAATAAATTACAATTTAATAACTTATTTTATTTTTTGGCAATGTGCTGCCAAAACATGGATGAAAAAATGTATGTGTGATAGTTGTTCAAATGTAATGGTGAAATGCTCTTTAAGTGAACTCTCATAGCAGCTCTGAGGATGAAGTTCATGTGTTCACGTCCTCAGTGAGAAAACACCATGAGCTTCATACTTTCTGAAATATGTGTAGCAGATGAAACTGCGAAGTTCATTCACAAAGAGACTTCATATTTAAATTAAAATTTTAAATTAACCTTTTTACGGTTAAAAAAAAACTTTACGGTTTCATATTTACAGACACTAGTGCATATCACAATCTGACTCATTGTACAGCCCAATATTTTACTTTGTCACAGAATTTAGCAAATTTTGGATGAATTTCTCACTTTATTTTTTTTAACACTTTTGGAAAGCCACAGCTGCCCCAGCACAAACAGCACATCATCAGAGCCGTAAACTTGGGTCACTTTGGCCGAGCTCTAAACTGAAAGTTAAGCAGTGATTGATCGGCTCAATGGCGCCGCCCTCATGGCTGCACAGACAACAGGTGAAGCAGGCACCACAGAAATAAATAAACAGTCATGCAGCCTTCATGCTTTTGGGGGTTACTACACACGTTTAACCCTGCTTATTAGAGACATGCACGACTGAAATGATACGAAAACTTTCATCCTCATGCTTGTTGTTCTGCGATGTGAGTCAACAGGTATGTTCTTGATCACATTCACTCTGTTCTGTCATCTATCCAACCATGACGATGAATAAAAATAACACAGATAGGAAGAGAACGAGAGAAAAATCAGACATAAATCATTAATCTAAGAGCCATGATTCACAATATGCGTAATGACGTGCTGAGGGCAGCAGCGGAGGGGGGAGTGATCAAGGCCAATGGTTTTCAATTAAGCGAGAGTACTTAAGGGATTATAAACACAAGTTTTAAAAAAACTGTTTGCTCTTTAGGGCTGAAAGAGTCTGGTTCAAACAGGAGGGATTTCCCTGCTGAGACGGAGGGTGCTCTCTGTAGGCGTAGTACAGTGGGCAGTGGGGCGGAAAGGATGGAGAGCTGAGGAGATACATGACATACAGCGGCAGAGAGGAAAACGTGAAAAGAGGAATTCCGAATGGCACGGATACACGTGGGCTATGAGTCAGGTGGCTAACGGGTGACCAGAGGCTCTGATCTCAATGCTCTCTCACATTTGGAGGTTGATGTTACAGAGTTAAGTGAGGAGGGAGGCCCAAGTCTAAGAGAATGTGAGAAGATGCACATTTTGGTCAAATTGAAAATTAGAGGACTAGGGCAAGAATTCACACTATTACGTCTGGGTTTTTTTGTGGGGGGGGATGGAAATCATTGTGAATGAGTTAAAAATAATAATAATAATAATAATAATAATAATAATAAAATACTAAAGCTACAACTAAAACTATTAAAAATCTATTTTTCCCCCCAAATTAAAATTAAGCTGAAATAAAATCTAAATATTAGATAAAAACTTTTAGATATATTTAGAAATGCCTTTGCAATTAACAAATAAAATAAGTTGAAGTATTAAAATTACTAAAACTGAAACAAAAATAAAGCTAAATAGAAAATAGAAAGATTAAAAAAAGCACAAAAACCAAATAACAAAATTAAAACAAATTAAAATTAAAACTGAAAACATAAAAAAGCCAATTCAAAATTAATAAATACAATAATAGCATATAAATATTACTAAAATAACAATTGCGCTAACAAACATAATCCCCAGTGGGACTAAACATTACCAAAAGCAAGCTCCATGCTAAAATAGGAAAGCACTGGCAGGGTGGCTGCTTAATTAAAAACACAACAAGAAAAAACTGTGTCACGAGAAGCTTTAAGAGGAACCCAGTATGAAAACAGCCCACTTGTTATGTTGCAGGACCCCTTCGTCCACCCCATCGCCGACTTTCCTGGAATAGCTTTTCTATCATTTCTTAAGCTAAAAATAGTTCCCTTAACCTCCCCCTCAATGTTTTGATCAACAAGCCACCACACATCACATGTCCGGCCATCCCAGGCAAGTTACGCAATGGGCCACCCAAATGACGGCACAAGAGAGGCTTATTGGATTCCCTGGGGCTCAGGAGGAACTTTCCAATAGCACAGGCTTATATAGGTAACCCAGCTGGAGCCTGAACTTCATCTGGCGTGATACTGGTGCTAATCCTGCTAGTGCTCTAGAGGTGCTGGTTATACGAGTCATGACTGGCCACTAAACAGCAGCAGATGCTAGCTCCAACAGTGCTAATGTAAACCAACTGTGGGAATGAAACGGGACCAAATTATACACACTGTTGCTATTTAGGATATGGCTAATGGACACCATGACAACAATAGCAGCAAACATTAAAACGGCTCATATAAATTTCACAGGCATCTTCAACCGGTGTCCTCTGAATCTGTATGCAAGTCTTAAGGGCTTCCCCGTTTTACAGTCTAATCTTGGTGAGACGATTTGTAAATAAGCCATGAGGTGCTGCAGGGGCGTAAATTAGGTCCAATCATTAAAGTAAAACCTTCAATCACCATCCTTGTTTGCGTAGGCAGAAAACTGAAAGCTAATGCAGTGCAGAGGAAATGTATAAGCCGGAAATGTTTCGCATCTCTTGGCAGGGGCAGAGCGGCTGGGGTCAAGACCAAGCCTGAACCCGAGCAGAGACAGCTGGCCCGGCAAATATGACAGCAGGAACTGGAGGTGAGACGAAGGGCATGACAAAGGCATGCTGGGGGCAATCATCACATCATGGGACATAATTGAAAAAAATAAATAAATAAATATTTTGTACATATATAGTTTCTACAGTACTAATAAGAAAACGTAGCTAAAGTACTTTAATTTTTTTACAAAAATGAACCGGTAACATGGCAGACACCTTTGTCAACAACAGTTTTTTTTTTTTTAACCACTTACAGTACCACTCAGCAAATTTTTGGGGTCGGCAAATTTATTTATTTATTTTTTTTTTTTTAGAAATGAATGTTTATTTAGCAAAAATGCATCAAATACAGTAAAGATATTTACATTCTTACAAAATATTTTTATTTCAAATAAATACATTAAATTCATCACAAATACAGAAAAAAAAAATTCATGGTTTAACCAACATTTTTTTATTATTATTATTATTATTATTAATTTATATCATGTGACAATGTAGCTCAAATTCTGCTTTCCCATCACAGGAATGAATTACAAATATCTTTGTACAAATATCTTTTGGCAACACCAAATCAAATAATTAAAAAAATGCATGTTGGCAAAAATGGAGAAACCTGACTATAATTATGCGCCAGTTCAGACAACACACTGGAACTGGAAGGTCATGTCAACCATATTGCATTGTGGGTTCCAGGGTGCCATCTGGCTACTCCATGCAAACAGAAAATGTGCATATTGTGACCAGCATACTATTTCCTGCAGGAATTCTAAGAATGTTAGCATGCTATGCTATTCAAGGTTCATTGTACTAACTTTAACTTGACTGACAACAAGGTTTCTTGTCAAAGAAAATTATGAACATGATTTTTTTAAATAGAGGATCAGGGCAAATTTACAGAGGATTTTTCAACTTCTTTGCCTGGAAAACCAACAACAAAGTAAGTCTGTAGATTAAGAGGGATTCTCATCTGATCCAATCCTCTACCACATTAAAGGACAATAACTTTTATAATTAATAACTGCAGAAGGAGCTGAGAGAAAAGAGTAGGGCTGAGCGATTAATTGCATTTGCGATAATATCGCGATATGAAAAAAAAAAATTTCAATCGCAGGGGCTGCGATTACACTGTCACGTGACACGCGAGAGTAAAGCGGTGTGTTCGACTTGAAGATCAATCGGTGTATGACATCAAAGTACGACGAGAAAAAGCATAAGGAGACGTCCACGCTCTCTTATAGCTTTCGCAGTACTTTGATGACACACCCATCGGTCTAAGCAGCGCTGCTTCAAGTCGAGCGCGGGACATCAGCAGAGTTTAAACACGCCCCCACATGTCTATGTCACGATGTGGGAAGATTTGCATAAGCCGCCCAAATGTTCACGCAAAGAAAGAAGGCGTAACCGTTCAACCCAAATATTCAGATGTGTGCAGCGCATTTTATGGAGGACTGTTTCCCGATCCTGGGAGAGTAGACCACAATGCTGGCTGTTCTGACTCACAGACTGGAAGTACGTTTTTCATATTTAAAGGATTTGCCACTGATGATTCAAACGCGAGTTTTGAGCAGTGTAGAGTAGTGCTTGTAGTTTGTCATTTCTCCGATCACAAATGCAGAAATAGTTTTATGTTTACGCGGCGCAATGCAACGCAACAGCACTCATTTCAGCATGTGTTTGTGTTAGTGTGTGCTGTCTGCGTCACTCATAGCACCTGCCTATATAGTGCGCTATATCGAACATTTTTTATATCGTTATCGAAGAAGGTGTACCATTGATAAATATCGATACGGTTTTATCGCCCAGGCCTACACAAAATAACATTCTTTTTAGCAACATCATATGACCCCTTTAAGCCATTTCTGAGCAAATACAGAGGCCTAGGCTATATCTAAATATAAGAGGACATTATAGGAAAGCTGTTTTTGGCATCAGCTCACTTGGCTGTAAAGCTGCTTGCGTAATACAAAACAAAACAATAAAACTGGCATGTTGGGGGAAAAAATGGGCAATTTTCTGTATCTGTGTATTATTAATAGTGCACAGTAATCACAAATGAGCAGAATCAAAATCTTTTTGTTTAATTTGTAATCTTGCATTTCACATTGCAGTGAATGGCTTTCATTGAATTGTGCTCCTTCCATTTCACATCTCTTTTCCTCTAGAGACAGTGACGTTCAGACTCAGTGTGTACTCAAACTAGGCGATCTGAACCGTGCCCGAGCTCGTTTGGCCGTCCCTGGCTCGCTTGGAAGAGGTGGGCCAGAGCACGGTTCAGTTGGGCTCAGGCGCGGTACGCATGTAGTCTGATCGCTAACCGCACCGGAGCACGGAACAGTTACTATTTTGTGTGCGCTACTGTCATCATTACGACCGCATACATCTTCTCTTACTACTACTATAGTACACTTATTAATTAATTGAATTAAATCAAGTATATAGGATTATAACGGGTCTGGTTCTCATCTTATCGATGAACAGCTGCAAATTCCTCCGTCAACATCAGCTGCCTGCGTAATAATCATCTGATACGTGCAGCGCAATCAAGTGAAAATCGCTGCATGGCATAAATGATAAATCTATTAGGCAGTCTATTAGCAGAAGGGCTTTTCTTCCCATTTTTTTTTCAAAACAAAAAAGTTGCATCGTGAATGACGTAAGCGTGCTCTGGCCCGGAGCATTAAAGTGCAATATGAGTGCAGGCTAGTGGGGGAGTGGGTAGGGGGAACAATCACGCTCGGGCTTGGTTCAAGGCAACCATGTGAGTACACCGTCAGTGTCTGACACACATTTCTGTACGTGATCTTCTCATAGTATTCCCTCGTCTGTGCACTGCCTCCCTCTACACTAATTTCATTAACCGCAGTCTAGTCACGCTTCAGCTATGCAGACACCAACAAACAGTCAGCCAGACACAGGAACAAGCTCCAGATCAGTCTCCTGATACCCATTACTCTTCCCGTTTTAGCCATTTCTCTGTTTTACTGAGTGTCCTTGCTTTTCATGTCACCCTCTCACCAGATCTGCTATTTGACCTTGATATTCTCCCTTCTTATTTTTAATCTTTTTCTTTTCCATTAATACTGCTAAAATCTACATATTGTGTATTCCAGTCAGGCTACCAAAATGCATCACCACCTTGTCCAATGGACTATCTTAAATACAGGGTTCCCCTGGGTAAATAACCTTCAATTTAATTGTATCAAATTTAAGACCATAAAAAGTCTTAAATACCTTAAATAGTACAAGAAAAGTTAATTATAACTTCAAGAGGTCTTACATTTGGGGACGGAAAGACAAGAATTGCGATATGGCTTAATGTGATGATTAAGGCTATGATTTAATTGAATAATTGTGAGCTGCACGTTCCAAAGTCAAAATGTAGCGCGGGTGTGTTGAATGTATCTCTGAGGGCAACCGACTCTTCATAGTGCTCTCTACTCCAGTGCTGTGATCTAACAGACACCCAGTAGAAAGTAACATGCTTTAGAAACAGCACTAAACTCCAGCAAGATAAAGTCCTTTTATGCAAAACCACTGATCTTTATCTACAGATCAAGTATAATAATAGGAACACTAAATCATCTCGGAGAGAGTTTCATCGTCGTAACCGAACGCGACACGCAGTTTGAATTAGGGCTGTCGGGGTGAAGGAACTTCCCTTGCGGTAATTTTGAGTGGCTCAATAGCGCGATATGCGGTAGTGCTTCACGCTTAGTAACACATACAGCTGTTCCCTCACCACAGTGCAACAGTGAAAAGGAACCCCTTTCAAACAGTGTCGCGTTCCGAACGTTGTTTAAGCAACATACACCGGTATTGCGGTATTTTAAAAATTCATATCATAACAAAAATAAACACCGGTATTCGGTATGAACCGTATACCGCCCAGCACTAGTATGCGGTATTATCGCCATTTATATATATAATCTGTGTGTGTATGTGTTACGATATAACGAGGTCAAATTCAGAAACCAAAGAAACCGAAACCAAATAGCGTTGAAACAGGAAGTGAAGTAAACAGAAGAGAATGACAAAATAACGATCCACATAACAGAGCATAAACCTGACAATAAGATTGTTAGGCTATTGTTAGCCTATATGTATAACAGTTCGTTCTGATCCTCGAATCTGACTGGATA
>NW_015664994.1:1221516-1224934 GCF_001515625.1 Sinocyclocheilus rhinocerous | reverse complement strand
ACGGAGCCTCTGTACAAATCAGCATGGAACACATTATGTTATCATTACTAACTTATTTAATATTCAGTACACATGCATGACGTGTAAAACGAGAAGGGCATAACCCTATGAAAAAAGAAAACACGCAAAAATCGCGGTTGCTGTGGTTCTTGCATTCCTCTGCAGTTTGCTCGTCAATAGCGCGGTATTGCGATATTGCGGTTATCGCGACAGCCCTAGTTTGAATGCTGAATGGAGGATGACTGACAGCTGCAGCGGAGAGAAGAGTTTACATGAACTTGAAATTAACAACTTAAATATTCATCTGAACCTCACATTAAACTATGTGGAATGGCTTCAGAACAGATACCTGCGAGCATTCTAGAATTCTAGGCTGTCAGTCAGTGCAGTTACAGTGTTGCGCCACAAGGTGGTGGAAAGGGACTGTCTTTGAGTGAGTCTTTAAACTACAATTACAAGTTAAAAAACGCTGATTCATTCAAAGAGAGACAAAATTAAAAACGCTGTTGAAATCAATTTAACTTTGAGCGCCACGTTAGAAGGCTCAGCTGACCAATGCGTCGATGCTAAGACAGAGATTTGGCTTTCCTTGGACATGACTACCTATTTTCACAAATATATATGACTCGCAAGTAATTGCACATGCTCAGTTGATCTCTCTCTCATTCGTCCGATCCGATACCAGCGCAGTTTTTTTTTTTAAATCTGTGTAACCGAACGTGACACGCAGTTTGAATGCTGAATGGAGGATGACAGACAGCTGCAGCGGAGAGAAGAGTTTACATGAACTTGAAATTAACAACTTAAATATTCATCTGAACCTCACATTAAACTATGTGGAATGGCTTCAGAACAGTTGAAATATAGTGCACGAAAACTTTATGGTGCTTTATAATGTTTTTGTGCCTTTCGTGGGGCTTAACAATAACACAATAGTATACGCAGAATATCGGATTTGGATCGGTGTCGTCTGACCGATACCCGACCCTGCAGAAAATGGCAGTATCGGAGCGATACCGATCATGAATATCGGATTTGCGCACCCCTAGTATTCATTATATCATCCAGCCCTACATCAGCCTACTCGCATGTCTGCTTTGAAGGTCACAGCCTATGGCCACCATGAGCATAACCAAAGAGAAGAGGGAAAGAGAACAGGTGTGCCGACTGAGTCACCTCTCTCTAAAAGAAAAAGGAAGGAGAAACAACAGGAGAAAGAGATATGACAAAAAAAAAAAAAACAGTAATAGCAAGTGAAAAAGGAAGCTGATGGGGAAGCACAGTGAGAGAGGGAAAGAGAGCGAGTTAAAAGAGAGAGCGAGAGGGAAATTTCACCATAGGGAAAGCCTGTAGGGGCAGGATCAATGGTGGCAGGAGCTGTAATGAGGTTGGAGGGAGGCCAGATTTCAAGATTATTGCTTGTGTCAGCCAACAGACAGAACAATGGCACTGGGGTCACACAATCCAGAGGGGTGCCCGCTGGAGGAAGAGGGGCATAGAGGCCCTATTCTGGACTTGGCACTCTCTGATATGGCCTGAAAGACTGTTTGTGTTTGTTTGTTTGTTTGTTTGTTTGTTTGTGTGTGTGTGTGTGTGTGTGTGTGTGTAAGAGATGCAGTGGGAACGAAAGATGGCAAAAGGGAGACAAAATGTGTCATTCTTCCTTTGGCATACAGAGACATTTCCCACCAAAAAGAAGATATCATGTTGAGAGCATCACTTCCTGACAGCAATGCCTTATTTTGACATTGTCATAATTGATTTCAAAACTCTTATGAAGTTATGAAGAACTTATGAAGTCCTGTATTTAGATATGGGCACACGTTTGCCACATGACAACATTACTGAAAACTGTCATTTGCATTTCATTCTCAGATGAATATACAAAAAGTGAATATCATGTTCTGAAAGACAAAGTTCACCCAAAAATTATCATTTACTCACATTCATGTTGTTTCAAAGCATAGATTTTCTGTCTTCTGTGAAATACATAAGGTTAGTGTAAGTGTTCGCACAGCTCTTTTCCACTCAGTGGAAATGCAGGAAAGGTACAGGACATGATATTTTGAGCTCCAAAAATAGGAAAAAAAATAATACTAATAAAAGTAGTCCATACAACTGCTGATAACTGTTAAATGACTTATTTAAATTACATACCATTTTGTCTAAATAAATCAAAAATAAAACACTACTAACTAAAATCAATCATTTAAAATGCTAAAAGTGACAGGCGTCACAACATTAATGTACAGTATAAAAATGAATCTTCATATTGTGATTTGCTAAAGACTACATTTCAGAGTGTTAGTAAATTATTCATGTTTTTAAAGATTTTAAGTGAGCATTTAAAATTAAAAAATTGGGTAGCCTAATGAGCACTCTACAAAATAATCTTTCAAAGTTTACTGGAGTACTGGAGCATGATTTACAAGAAAATACTATATCAGTTTCTTTGCAGTTAAATTGTGTGTTTTTTTCAGGGTACACAATTATGCAAAATCGACTGTCTAATACTGATAAATCTAAAACTAAATCATAATATCAGTCAATAACCAATAAGGTAACAATATTGTGCATTCAAAATCATTATTCAAGTCTAAATGGACTACTTTTATTTGTGTGATTTTTAAAGGCTTAACGGCACCATCCCCATTCACAGAACATCCAGAAACCCTCTTTTGTGTTCCAAGTCAGAAAAAACATGGTATAAACGGAGAGGATACTTCATTTTTTGTTTTATTTGAATGTTATATTAGTTTTATATTAGTTCATTAATAATTTCAGAACTATTATGCATTTCAGAGAGTGTGCAGTAGTGAAAAAAAATGTCTGCTATGACATGTTTTGATCTTATTCCCGTTCCCTCTCCCCAATTACACTGTACTATCCTGATCAATAAAACAGGCTAAAAAGGCCAGTGGTGGACGAAGTACACAAATCAAGTACTTGAGTAAAAGTACAGATCCATATAATAAAATATTACTCCAGTAAAAGTACTCAGTTTTCAATTTTACTCGAGTGATTTGCTCGATTTACTCGAGTACATTAGCATCAGCTAACATTATGGACTTATTTTCAGCAGGGTTATGAATAAACATTTATATTTGTCTACTCGGCTAGTTGCTCCAAATACATAGTAACTTAGGCCATGTGTGTTGACAAACAATATAAAAACAGACGTCACATAGGGCTAAATGCATAGCATTTTAGTAAAACTGCTAACGTTACAGCAGCGGGGAAGATGAACGTGCATGAGTCATTTTATTTAATCTGTGTTATTTTAATGTTTTTGACCTAAAACATAGAGACTCTGATGTTAATGTGTCTGCAATCAAGCATTTCAGTGGGCTTAAACACAGGAGCGGATTTAGTGAATTGGGGGCCCCAGGCAAAATATAGGAATGGGGCCCTATACATT
>NW_015664994.1:1207467-1220333 GCF_001515625.1 Sinocyclocheilus rhinocerous | reverse complement strand
AGTTATATATGACATGAGAATAAGGCCTGAAGTTAGGAAGAACATTTTAAGGAAAATGTAATAATATTTTCATAATGATTTTTCTCTTCTCAAACCTTGTCTGTGGTGTAACACCCCTGGCCAAATGCCCCCAGAGGGCATCACTACCCATGTTCTGAACATCACATCATTTCTTTTTCCTTCAGATGTAATCTATCTATGTGGTTGAATATGAATCAGACACCGCTTCTGCGTCTCGGAGCACGTGATATATTATAAGGAGTAACGATATGTTTTATGAAATGTAGTGAAGTAAAAAGTACGATCTTATGCTTTGGAATGTAGTGAACTAAAAGTAAAAGTTACTCAAAATAAAACTACTCCAGTAAAGTACAGATACTTGAAAAATGTACTTAAGTACAGTAATGAAGTAAAACTACTCCGTTATTGTCCACCACTGAAAAAGGCTAAAACTTTCAGCATAATACACTCAAAATGGAACCTGATTTTCAATTATTCCACACATTATACACTCAACCACAGAGCCATTAGAGAGCAAAGGTTTCTCTTGCAGGCCTATGGCACGTGTGCTGACCACCATCAAGCTCAACTGCTGTTTTGACAAAGCAGCTTCTAAAAATGATTCACAATAAGTCATTATTTCAATGTATCTTTCATACTGCTTCAGGGCTCTCTTCTGATTTACAACCGAGTTTCGCAGCTTTGACTCGTGTTTGTGTGTGTCTATGGAGAGGGGGGTTGACTTTTGAAGGATTACAGAGGCGTTGCTGTCAACACTAGTGATATTATATGGATGCAGTGGCATTATGACAGAAACAACAGAGAATGCCATTGCCAAACAGGTCATGTATGGTATTCTAATCGCTCAATGCATAAAAAAAAAAAAGACTTATCCTGGCAGGCCGGGGAGCTGACAGGGGGGCAAGGAAGCATCTGTTGAAATGAATGACACAAGGCCATGTCTTATCCTGCACATAAACAAACCAACATGAGAGAGAAAGAGAGACAGAGAGGAAAACACCAAATCCATGGCTTGATGTCAGTGGTTCGGTGTAAGGCAGCATGTATTGATTGAGTCCTCAAGGGTGATGGGCTGAAATCACTGCTTTGAGTCTAAGGGGCTTTTGTAACAGGCTCTGAGCCTCTGAAATTGGACTACTAGATCACAAATACACCCAGAACACCTGCACTAAAGGTTTTTTCCCCTGGTAAAGAACTACAATGCCTATGATTACATTGAAGTTCAATTAATGAAGAAGCAAGTCATCTAATTAAACATATAATAAACTATCAAACAGGCATTTCAAAATTTCTTCTATGTGGCATCATACTGGACAAGTGCACTATGACGAACAATCGATTTTAACTTCACCGTTTCTCTTTAAAAGGTGCTCTAAATTAGAGGGCTGCATTGGGATTGGAACGCAAATCTCACGGGAGTGGGCGGTTTTGCCTTTACTGCAGGCGGGAATGGGCGCTCAAAAAAAATGCCACCGTGGCACCGCCCCCACTGTTTTGCTTTTTAAATAGAAATAATTTAGTTCAGCTAGAAAATGTACACTACACTAAACTGAAAGCATCTGCTCTGCTCCATACAGCCAGAGTTGCCAGGTCTGCATCTCAAAACTAGCCCATGCCAGTCAAAAACATCCCAAAATAGCACAATGACCAGATCCCAAATATCGAAACTCAAAATATGTCATTTGCATACGTAAAAACATTTTACAGTCACTGTTATGCACATTGATCATAAACACAGATCAAAGGCTAACTACGCGCGTTAAATATCGCATGCGATTTATCGTGCAGCCCTACTACAAAGTTATGAGGGTTACAATCTAATTTAAATGCAAAATACAAATGTTGGCAAAGTACTAATATTATATAGCTTTAAATAAGAAACATGGACACCAACAGTTTAATCTGTTTGTATTTTGACAAGAAATACTAGCCACCAGAGATAAGTTACTGCCCAAAAGTTTGGGTGTCAGTAAGATTTTTTATGATTTTGATATTTATCAAATATAAGTCAAAGAACCTTATTTGATACATATTATTCAATATAGATTTTACCCATTCACTGAGAGAGACACTACAAAGCAAGGAGAACTCTACCATTTAAATGCTGTAATTTTGCATAATTTACAATGCATAATAATGCATAATATGAGTATGTAATTAAATGTAATAGTAGCCTATATAATTCAAATGAATTTCAATACGCCTAAATAAAAAATATTGTTAAAAATCACACATTATTTGTTATTGGTCACATGTAGTAGACCATTTTTGTGCTGTGGGTAATAGGAGGATTTTCCACCCAGCTACCACCGCAAGTATATTTCAAACCTGTGGGAAATACTGGACATCATTATTATCTGTTGTAATGTTACAGTAGTAATTTAGCTGACAAATATTCACATTGTTTTATAATTGGTTTAGAGGGAGCTAGGGCAGACAACCCTTATGAAAATTAGCCATGGTTATAAAACCATGGTTACTAAGGTGACAACAAATTATGGTTTTACTACACTAACCATAGTTTAACCATGGAATTTGTAGTAAAACAATGGTTATACAAATGATAATCAATCCACTAAAAAATTATGGTTACTATACTTTTACTATAATAAAATCATAGTTAATTTTCATAAGGGAAAAATATGACTGATGATAATGCAATTACATGTTCAATATTAGGATTTTTCTTTAATAAATTGTCATGGTGTAGTTATTGTTGTACTAATTTTGACATTTAGGCAATTTAGAAAATAGTTATTTTGCACGGGCCCAGCCTAATTATTTTAACCTTTTTTATGTGATAGCCACACAAAAAAAATTGTGTTGTCCATGGTTTCAGAATTTGTTGTTGGTGTATGGGACGGCCTGGATGAGTGAAATTTTGTCCCAGTCCGGCCCTGTTCTACATGGCTGTTGTTCAGCCTAGATAATTCATTAGCTAACAAAATTTGAAATGCAAGTTCTTTTGTATTAAGGGGTTTATATGATGTGAGATCCCGTTACCCAAGTGACACTAAAACAGGTAGTAGTAATGGCTACTTTTTACTTAAGTACATGTCAGATCCCATACTTCTTTACTTTAACTTGAGTAAAAAAAAAAATTTTTTTTTAAAGTGTAGTCAGTACTTCAACTTTTACCAGAGTATTTTTAAACATGAGTATCTGTACTTCTACTTGAGTGAAGGATGTGTGTACTTTTGCCATCTCTGTTTGTTTCTCTGTGGCAGCAACGGAGTAGTGCAAGTGTGCTCGTTTGTTCCCGGCTTTTCGTGATTATTTTATAAACAAATTAAATAAAATTTAAGTCAATAAAAGTTTTTGTTCCCGTTTTATGTCAATATCACAGCTTGCACAAGATCGCTATGCAAAAGCTTCGCATGCTCGTGACTCTTTAGCTTCGCCCACAGCACGCCTCCAGGAGTTCGACTGTTTTCGGAGAGAAGTGTAAAGCTGTATCTCTCTTTTTTATAAATCTGATAAATATAAAGACTCTTCAGAGATATGAAAGATGCAATACTACTACATAGGTACTCAAGAATAACATGATATTGGCAGAAACTGTGTGTGTTATGTCCCCTTTAATGTATCCTTTTTATAAATCTGATAAATATAAAGACTCTTCAGAGATATGAAAGATGCAATACTACTACATAGGTACTCAAGAATAACATGAGATTGGCAGAAACTGTGTGTTATGTCCCCTTTAATGCATGCTAGACTTGGTATGAAGTAGCCTTTAATCTTCAGGTCTGCTGCTGTAAAGGTCACAAGGCTGGTGAGCAGCAGGACACATGCTGAAGGCACCAGGTGAAGCAGTCCTTACTGAAACACTGCTTCTTGGAAATTTCACCAGAACAGTAAGAATGAGACTAAAGCCACTACAGCTTGATCAGCCATTTGGTTTGTAGCAGGGGGTTGAAGCGCAGATACGTGGCTAATGCCAGGTAATACCGGGGTGCCCCTGGCTTAAAGTTAATCGGTGTAGAGGACACTAAGACACTGAGGGCTGCTTAATTAGTTAAAAAGACTGTGATTTGTTTTCCCAAGAAACAGGAATGCAGTAATGAGGACACATGAGTCCCGATGAGTAACATTTGGTCCAGCCATGTGCATTAGTTCCAAATCGGTCTTGATGTATTCTGCTCAATATATGTGGATGAATTAGACATGTGCCGGTATTTGGTGATGCGATATATCACGATAATGCACATGCACGATATTGTTATAGTGGGCACTTCAAAATTCCATGAATAATTACTAATTACAAATTATTCAGATTTTGTGAATGCATTTTAAGAATACTTTTCCCATCAACTGGTCACAATGCACAACACCGCTGCGCACTCATGTAAACAAGCACGGATGAGAAGCACATGACACGCTGAATGAAAGCGCACATTCACTCTGACAGCAGATGGCGCTGAACAGCAGAAATGCAGCCGTTACCCCGGAATTCCCGTAAACATTTACTTTCTGAAGTAAATTCAGGTTTTTGTATTCGCTATGGTGTTCATCACAGCGCCAAATTTTTAAATATTTAGACTTAATAGGCTATTTATTTTCAAACTTTTTTACATCTTAATCTGGACTACAACATGCCCTATATATTATTTGAAAATGTTTGATTCTTTATTGTTCAGTCACATTTTACATTAAAGGGTTAGTTCACCCAAAAATGAAAATCAGCCTGTGTTTTACTCACCCTCAAAGCATCCTATATGTGACTTTCTTCTTTCAGACGAATCCAATCGGAGTTATATTAAAAATTGTCCTGGCCCCTCCAAGCCTTTCAATGGGGGTAAGCAGGTGTTGGTTGTCAACAGTTCAGAAGACGTGAAATAAAGTGCGTGCATCCGTAATAAAACGTTCCTCACACGGCTCCGGGGGGTGAATAAAGGCCTCCTGTAGCGAATCCATGCATTTTTGTAAGATAAATATCCATATTTTAAACGTAATAAACACTTTTTTCTCACTTCTGCCGACTGTCAACGGCTGGAACACTGAACTCATACGTCATCAGCCCGGAGCTGCTTCAGTGTACAACTGTTGCCGCAAGCTACATTAAAGTGAATCCTGAAGACATTGATTAGCTTGTTCAGGTGTGTCTGATTAGGGTTGGAGCTGAACTCTGCAGGACTGCGGCTCTCTAGGGCCGAACTTGCCTACCCCTGACCTAGGATGACTTGAGGGAGAGTAATTTATGGGCTAATTTTCATTTTTGGGTGAACTAACCCTTTAACAAACTGCCACTGAAAAATTCTTCTAAACATTCATTAATCTTAGTTAATTTCAATATTTAATAACACGCTGTTAAAATCAAAAGTTCCTACGTTGTTATTTAATGAACTCGAGCTAACATGAACTAACAGTTGTATTTTTTAATAAAGATTAATAACTTCTGTAACAAATGTAGCTATTGCCCATTGTTAATGTTAGTGCATTAACTAATGTTAACTAATGAGATTTTATTGTAAGGTGTTACCTACTGGTCTTTATAATTGTTTTGCATTTTAATCTTTGTGAAATTATTTACTTTATACATTTTTTGTGTATTGATTTATTGTATTTAAATGTTCAGTTTCTTTTTGTTACAAGAAAAAAAAGTTATTAAACCTGTTATACTTTATGACAACACTTTTTTGCAACTAAATTTCAATACCGTGATAATACCGTATACAGTGACAAAAGCATTAGCAACATGAAAATTTGATACCGTCACATGCCTAGGATGAACAGGTTAAAAAGTCATATGTATGGTATGGGTGGGTGCAAGCGTGTGCATGCTTAAAGCATTAATAGCATTAATAAATCCATATGACTGAATCAAATAAGGCATCTCCCACCATCTGCATCATTCATCTAGGGTGGATTAATATTTCAGCACACGCTATAATATGCATTCATGAAGCCACATCCTAGTCTTGAGAGAATTTAACTCTTCCATGAACAGAGATAATATGACTACATCAAATAGTAACCGCTGATTATGAGCATCCACAGCTGAATTAACTAGGGCAACTCAGAAATGAAAATCCAGCTTCCACATCCATCCTAAACCAGCGAGAGCAAGGCAAAGGAATAATGATTAAGACCCAGAATCCCTCTCCCCACTCACTCTGTTCCCTTGAGGCCGAGCTGAAACTAACTAGGACTGTCTGAGGGAAGGGAGGAGGGGCGGGAAAAATGAAGGATTAACAGGGTGATCAGTAAAGAGAGAGGGAAAGACACTAGGTTGGACGGATTCATGAATGATAAAGCAGATTTCATGCACCACGTGTAAGATCCGTTCATTAAAGAAAAAAACACAACAACAACAACAACAGACTGGATTCTGTGCACACACAAACAAACACAAAATCCCAAATAACTGTTCCGCTCTTAGCCATTATTACTACTATTATAATTTGAACACCTAAAATTTCAGTAAATATTCATTAGTCTACTTAAAGGGGTCATATGATGTTGCTAAAAAGAACATTATTTTGTGTATTTGGTGTAATGAAATGTGTTTATGCGGTTTAAGGTTCAAAAAACACATTTTCCACATACTGTACATTCTCTATGCCCCACCTTTCTGAAACGCTTTGATTTTTACAAAGCTCATTGGTCTGAAAAAGCGAGGTGTGCTCTGATTGGCCAGCTATCCAATGCTAAAATGAACATTATTTTGTGTATTTGGTGTAATGAAATGTGTTTATGCGGTTTAAGGTTCAAAAAACACATTTTCCACATACTGTACATTCTCTATGCCCCACCTTTCTGAAACGCTTTGATTTTTACAAAGCTCATTGGTCTGAAAAGCGAGGTGTGCTCTGATTGGCCAGCTATCCAGTGTGTTGTGATTGGCCGAATACTTTAAGCGTGTGACGGAAATGTTACACCCCCTACCATATTGTGATGCCCTGTCCAGCCGGAGCGACGAGACAAAAACATTAAAACCCATTATAAACTAGGCATTTGTTGCATCCAGTGGGGACATATTTACGGATTATAATGACTTATACTGTCTTTTTACACGTTGCATCGCGCCGTGTAATTAGTTGTTTGAAGTATTCAGACGAAATATTGAATGCAGTGATTATGTTAACTAGAGATAGCTTAATGTTTTAAGTTTCTGTAAGGGGAGGAGCCTCGTTCGAACACGTTTGAGCAGTGAGCGCGCGATCTTTGAAGATTCCGGCTGATGATGCACGCGATGGATTTGGAAAGCAGCATGTTATGGTGAGTGTGTTAACTTCTATATCTTTATCTTTCTGGGATGTCTATTATTATTTATAATAACTGCAACTGAGTTGTTGAGCTTAAAGGGTTATGCATATGTTAAAAGTTTATGCTGAAAGCTTCAGTCTTGAAATGTAACACTTTTTTCTCCGTTTTAGGTGTTCATGGAGTTCTAATTAACGTTACAGGATTGTGGGCAAGAATCTCAAGCATGAAATCATTGACCGACATAACTGAGATATTTCAGTCTAAGAGAGAGAAAGTTGGGCAGCTGTTGACAGCTTTCACAACAAATCAAGGTTGGTCCATATCCGTTATAGACTTGCACTGCATAGTTTTTAACAGCTTAAGTAATGAAAATGCATCACAAAAAGTTTACAATATTGGTTGTGTAATGCAATCAAAATTGTGCTTGATTGGTTCTACTTTCTTGTGATCATTTCTTCAATTTTATTAATCAGGGATTCATTTTACTCCCCAACAGACTAAAGAGCCAACTGATACTAAGTCTCTGGTGCTCAGAGGACTCCCTATCGTCCTTGGCGACAAACCTACAGATTTCTACAAAGTATGCTTTGTAAGTAACCTCTGTTTTCTCTCAGATTATTTAAAAGGACATAAAAACAATCATTTCACCATTAATTGATAGTTCCTGTGTTTTATAAAACTTCTGAGAATAAAGCCTAAACCATTAACTTATTACAATAGCTCTTTGGGTGATCTGTTTGCTTAAAGGGTTAGTTCATCCAACATTTGCTTACCCTCATGTTGTTACAAACCCTTTGGACTCAAGTTTTTAAGAGTTAATTTTTGAAATACAATTTTAAGTATAGTAAACCCAAAAATGAAATTTCAAAGTAAAATTTAAACTTCAGTGTTTCCCATTCATTAAGTAGCCTGTGGCGGCCCGCCACAGTTTCATTATAAACCGAAAATATATTGATGATACTCCTCATAATAACATAAAAGGTATTTAACGTTGCGTTTCGTGCCCTTGCTTTTGACAAGTGTCCGTCAAACAAACTAAAGCGTATATGGCTTTATCCCCTCATCAAGTCTATTTGCGCTGCGTGTTTCAAAGCCAAGCGCGCACTTTTTTCACGCGATCAGCTCGTGAGCCGGTGTTTGCCGCGGCTCCTTTCACAGTGAATGCAGTGAAGTCTGTTTTGAACGTGCTGTGAGTTTAGCGTGCATCCGAGAACACAACGGTTCACAGTTTTTCACTAGATTTGATAGGAGACGCGTTTGTAAGCCTGTTTTCACAGAAGTTGGTGTTTTCCGCCAAAATAAAACTTCAGCTGCAGTTTTCCGCCAAAATAAAAGTGAATAGGTTTATCTCTTGCAAGCAAGGACTAAAATAAACAGACCCGCACAAATAAAATACTGTAGGCTACAGGCAGAGCAAACTCACTGTTTATTGGAAGAAAATTTTTTAAATATTTGGGTGGGGTTTTATATGAATGTATTTCTGAAGGGAACTTTCGATGGCATTTCCCCCTCTGTTCCATAAGCGCCACCTGCTGTCAGAGAGTGAAATTCAGCCTGTCTGCTGTTTTTGTCTTATTTAGGTTTTAGCATAATTTCACAAAGCTAAAGTCAGACCATTCTGTTTTTGCTTCAAATGTTGAAATGATACAATATAATTTAAATAAATAAAAAAATTTGCTCATGCTACATGTGTGTTGTATCTTTGTTTGTATCGTGCAGTGGTTGGTTCTAATTTTAAACGGCATTTTTTTATTATTAAATATGTTTACTTGTAGTAGCAGCAACTGCAAAAACAGTTTCATGGCCAGGAAAAAATATTTGTGGCCGAAATTCTCAAGTCACCAGCCATTAGCAGATGTGGCAAGAAGTTATAGTTTTAGGCCCCGCTTGCACGTGTAAATATATGGCTATTACTGTCATAGGAATAATAATATAAAATTATTATTATATTCTAATTTGTTTGGCTTCCAAATTCATCAGTATGAGTGTAATTTAGACTGAGACTATATTATTTTAACTAAAAAGAGGATTGAGTCCCTTTTAAACAAGTATAAGTCAATTCACCAGCTCTTTTCTTTGTTTAGTTTGCACACTGAACCCGTGTTGGAGCTCTTAATATTGAACGCTCAAAGTGGCCAAGATAGATTAATTTAACTTTAAAATGTACAAAATGTTCTTCCAGGGGGGCATGCCCCCGGACCCCCCTAGAGGAACCAAGGTCCACCCACCACAGTCTCACAAAATCCTGTGGGAAACACTGAACTTTAAAGATTTTTAGCTGAAACTGTGGTCCTTGGTGATTGATATAAAACAGTCAATGGAAACTGTCCTTTTTGATAGTTAAAAAAACATGCACAGGCAAAACAAAATTAATACCTGTGGATCCTGACCATACATTGAGGTCTTACCAAGTAAAACAATTGGTCTGAGAAACATCCACAACCTCTGCAAACGGTTCTGGGTGCATTCACAACAGTCTGGAGCGCGAGTTTCCTCTCGCATATAATAATGTATGAGCAGGAGCAAACTCACACATGAGCAATCTTCCTGAAGTTGATTGCACAAGCAAATTATTTTAAAAATTTTTATATAGGTTGTGGGATCCAAGATAAGTACACGCAAGTACTATTTTGATGATGACCAATACAACACACAATGCTTGCACTCCAGACATTTGTAAACAAGCTCAGGACTGTTTGCTGGGGCTGTGGATTAAAGGTAATAATGCTGTAAATAATGTTCAGTTTCTTGCACAGACTGATTGTTTTGCTTCGTAAGACCTCAAGACCTTCGTATCGTCAGGAGACAGGTATTAATTTTGTTTTGCCTGTTTGTTTTGTTGTTGTTGTTTTTTACTCCAAGTTATGGTAGCCATTGACTTGCATTAAATGAATCACCAAGGACCACAGTTACAGCTAATAATCTTTTAAGGTTCTACTGAAGAAAAACTACAGCTTGGATGGCCTGAGAATGTGTAAATTAACAGCAGATTTTCAGTTTTGCGTGAACTGTTTTTAATGGAACATAAGTTTCTGTTCCTACGTTAAAAGTCCATGTTACCAAAATTTAAATAATCATTGTAAAGACAGAACTCCAGCAGTCGTAACAAATTGCTTAACATTATTGATGGTTATGTAATGAGAAATTTCATGATTGTGCTCTTATGTTGTTATGTTGCAAACTCTGAAAAAACAGCTTACAATGTAAGGAAATGCGAGAAGCTTTCATGAGAAGCCACATGTGTTTTGCTGTATAAGACATTAAAGTGTGTTCTGTCACTGCATATTAGTGCTGTTAGTACTCAGTTAATGTGTGTTCACACAATTCTTCAGCCAAGTTTAAAGTTACAGAGGCTTGCCTCCGTTTTAATGCATGCCCAGTTTTTAATGCATATCCAGGCATTCACAAGGGATATAGCATATATTGTTGAATACTGTGTTCATGTTTCTTCTACAAAATAGTTACAATTGTTAGTAAGCCGTTTCAAAGCTTATTTTTACTTGTCTTGTGGCTGACAAGTTTAATGCATTGTCGTGTTACCATTTCTTTGGTGAACAATAAAAAAAACGTGCATTGAAATCGTTTCTTCTTTTTTTCCAATTTATTTGAAAATGTTTAATACAATAAATCTCAATCTATGTCTAACGCATACCGTGATGAAAGCATTAGCAATTAATCGCAATGTGAAAATTTGATACCGGCATATCCCTAGTAAAGACTACTAATGTAAACTTGATTATTAACTAAGGTTAACTAATGAGGTCTTATTGTAAAGTGATACCTATTGGTCTTTATAGTTTCTTTTGCACTTTAATCTGTGTAAAACTTTGAACTTTATACATTTTCCTGTATTGCTTTATTGCATTTAAATGTTCAGTTATTTTTGTTATAAGAAAAAAAGTTATTAAACCTGTTATACTGTATTATGACAGCACTTTTTTAAAACTAAATTTCAACATCGTGATAATACAGCATACCGTGATGAAAGCATTAGCAATTAATCGCAATGTGAAAATTTGATACCGGCATATCCCTAGTAAAGACTACTAATGTAAACTTGATTAGTCTACTGCATAAACTTAAGGTTCTATGTTAATTCAACTAAAGCTGTTTAGTTTCAATTTGTGTAAAAACTAAAATGGCTTAGTGCAACGGTTTTCTTCACAAATTTCTAGTAAAGTCAACTAATTTGGGTTAAGAGTGCATTGTAGTCTACTCTACCAGGATCAGGAAACAGTCCTCCATAAAATGTGCTGCACACATCTGAATATTTGGGTTGAACTGTTCTGGAACAGTGTTGTAAATACAACTTAACCACTGATTGCTAAAACACTGCTGGTCACTTTCAGAAGTTGTAGTGATTCTTTCTTTTACAAGAAAGAACGTGAAACAAATTGGTTATATAATTTTCATTTTTAAATATTTTAAAATATAATTGAAATTGATTTTACACACTTTAAGCAATATCGTATCGCATATCAAATATCGCATTTTTTAACAAGGTATCGCAGATCGCATTTTTCTTCAATATCGCACAGCCCTAATGCAAATCTTCCCACATCATGACGTAGACATGTGGGGGAGTGTTAGAACGAGTCGTTTTAGGTAGGCGTGGTTGACTTAACTTTTATAAAGAATATCTCTTCATAATATTGAAGTTTTTACTGTATTTCTCAGCAAATAAATACAGATGCACACTCTTGAAACATTTCACAATATCTGTATTCAGCAGAAGACAGTAATTTGCTACAATCAACTTGCTTTTGGGAAAGGACAAATTTAACTGAACTGATACAGGTTTGGAATAACATGAGACCATGTAAATTATGACAGAATTTTAGTTTTTGGGTGAACTGTCAATTTAAGTACTAAATGTTTCTACTATTTAATCAATTTCGATGTAATTTAGAAAGACTAACTAAACAAGTCTTGATCACCTCAAAGTTGCAAACATTTTTACTGCTAAAAAAAGGAAAGCAAGATTTTCTAATTATAGCTATAATGAGAAAGCACGGTAGGTGGTAATGGTTAACACATCTCACAATTGGCAATGTACACAGGCTTAATTGTGACTTCAACTTCTCCATTACGTCACAGTTCATCAGTTCATCACACAGCACCAACCCATCTGTGGCTAACAAAAACTTAACACTGTATCCTCCACAATGACTTGCAAGCCCATTAAGCCATCACATTTGAGACGCAAACCCATATAGTCAGTGATCACAGTATGTGCCCATTTCAAATACGGTAACATAGACAGCTTTCATTGCTCGGAGTGTAAATTGTCAATATGCTGGGGCTATTCAGGCCTCTCGAACGAGGGATCACTAGAGGTACTGACAGATCTGACACATCCATCTTCAAAAGTGTCAGGGTAAAAATAGCAAACCAGCATCATCGTGAAACACACTCTGTCTGCAGGGCACGGAAGATGAGACTGTCTGACACCAACTCAACAGCCATTATCTACACAAATGATGAGCACACAGCCTAAAGAGGCTGTTTCCACATCTTTCGTATGTTTGCATTATTATAAAAAGCAAAGTGCATAATTTTAAATTTTAAAATCTTAAAAATGGTCATGAAAAAACCTGGTCATTCAAATTAAAAAAAAAAAAAAAAAAAAAAGCATT
>NW_015664994.1:1206163-1207301 GCF_001515625.1 Sinocyclocheilus rhinocerous | reverse complement strand
CAGGGAAAAAAACTACTTGAAATCATTGGTTAAAAAAAAAAAAAAAAAAAAAAGCATTAATTACTTTTGAAGGAAAGATGCTTAGCGGTAAAACAATGTGCTGGTTACCACTGCTAAAAAGGCTACTGGATCTTAAAATGTACTTCACTGTTTTGATATGCGTGACTGCTGAACCATATAAAGTAAGGTCAATCATCATCTGAACAATCCCAGGTGCTTTAATAATCTAAACAGGTTGAGTGTGTGTGTGTGAACGAGTATGTCAATGTAGTTGTTCAATAACAATATTGTGAATCACACTAATAGTTCCACTGAGAGAAAGAGAGAGATACATTCAGGGGGTTAGACATGACACTCTCTGTACACTAGACAGTAGATTTAACACTGCTAAGCATTATTACTGCAATAAAACACAGAGAAAAACAGCAGATCCGTCTATGAGCAGATATATTAGGGATCCGCTGATAGACGCAGCTTTCAAACACTCCTGTGTGTATCTGTGTAAGCACTCGGTGAAGAGTGTGAAGCGATGATCATTGTAGCCAATCAAAGACATATCTGTTGAGCGCGTGAACACAATATCTTTGTTTCACACTGTACACATGTTAATGCTGTGGTGCCTAAATCCACGTGAAGCATTTTAAAATTATTTATTTTTTAATTTAAGTTTTAAAATCGGCCATTTAATGTCCATAAAATGTAAATAATGATCAGTCCATCAGTATCTGCTGATAGTAGTAAATTCTTTAAATATAAAAAACGTACTTCACAAATATCTTTGCAGAAAAGATGCATAAACTACAAGTACATATTGTACAAACTTGTCTTATACATATATGTTCAGAAATAATAAAAGTCAAGGTAATTCAAAATCAAAATGACTGAATAAATAACACCAGTAGACTATTATTAACTGTAAATGTTCTGTAAAAACAACAGCAGCTTTCAGCCTGTCACCATGATGCAAACATGAAATATCAGACATACAGTACTTCTTTTTTATTCGATTACGCTGCTTTTCTATTAGGGTTGTGCCGATAGACGATAGTATCGTGTATCGACGATAGTCAGAGATATCGACGATAGCAGATGTCTTTGTCGATAGTCAAGACAATATTAGGCTCATTCTCCTATTAAT
>NW_015664994.1:1196956-1206028 GCF_001515625.1 Sinocyclocheilus rhinocerous | reverse complement strand
AAGCCCCGGCTTAGCGTGAGCTGAGGCGGCGGGGTCGAGAACGGCGGTCCCGGCGAAGGAGCGGTGAAAACGGTGAAAGCCGATCCGGCCATCCACAGCGCGAAGTTGATTTATTTTCTCAGCGACCAGCACGGATCAGCTCTAGGCATGACGAAGCAGATATCGTCCTCTTTTGGAAGGCCAAACAAAATAGTTTCGCTTTCACAACGAAACACAGCGTCACACACGGCGGGCTAGAGTGAGTGGAGGCCTAGAGTGAGCGGAGGCCTAGAGTGAGCGGAGGCCTGCTTGAGTGAGCGGAGGTGGGCTTGAGAACGGCGCGGCTGGCGGATTCGACGAAGGAGCCAAATCTTTCCACATAGTGATGTAGATATGTGGGGGTGTGTTAGAACGAGCCGTTTTAGGTAGGCGTGGTTGACTCTTAACTTTTATAAAGAATATCTCTTTGGATTTGAGACTTTAGTCTTTGCAACTTTACTGATCTTCTTTATGCACTAAGAGCTTGTAACACTCCAAAGAGAAAGGAAAAATTGAAATCGCATCATATGACCCCTTTAAAACAGCATGACAATTAGCTGAACTAATGGCCTGAGTTACGGGCAGGGCTACCTGTTTGTTCGATCAGTTGAAGATTAGGGGATTGTTCTGGAAATTGTCCTATTAAAGCGGTTATCATTTTGCCAAAAGCATTTGGTGTTAATACAGACAAAGAAATTAGCTACATACATCACCTTTAAAAAACCTGCCTTGTCTAACTAGAAGAAAAAATAAATAAAAAAAAGTTACAGCTGCATTGCATATACTGGGTGGATTGGTCTATAAAAAGTTCTGGCCAAATAAAAAATAAATAAATGTAAAAAAAATAAAATAAAATAAAATTTTCCCTTGAGGTCTCCAGCAGGTCTGCCCACTCCATCGGTGTGGGCTTCACTCTGTGATCTTTGCCTCCAATCTGAGAATCGTGCCACCTCCGCTTACCAACTGCCACACAGATAAGGCTGCTTTGGCAACCGCCCCAGCCTGGTCTGGCAAGTGCTCTGACGTACCCAAAGAAAAGAGAAACATGGGGGCTGAGAAGGAGTTGAAGATGGAGTAGGTGGTAGGGTGAAGCTGGGAGATGTTAGACAGGGTATGAGTGGATTAGGCCGACATTTTGCCAAGGACCCGCCATGCCCCGCCACGAGCCAGCCTGATGCACTGCAGTGATTACAAAAAGACAACATATTGTGCTGCAAAGCAAGGTCTGTGAAGAAAGTAGAACCGGCGCGAGCACAAGCAGCAATAAATAATGTATTTCAAAACAGGTCTCTTGCTTTCATTCAAATTGGTACAGTGTAGGTCATGGGCCTGATTGGACATGCAGGATTATTGATCGCTCAGTGCTGGGAATTGCTTGCACTGACGAACAGGATACTTTTCAAACACGGTAAATGTGGCGGCAGGAGGCATGGCGTGCTCCAAAACCAAGGTTAAAACCACCCAGACACTTTTTCAACTGTAAAACAGCAAGATGAGAGCTGGACTCTGGGCCAACAGAACTGGTACAGACTGTATTTGCACAAGCTCCTGTGAAAAGAGTGCAATCAGTCCTTGCTAGAACCTCTTAAATTATTAAAGTAAACTGTATGGCCTATATTTCATCTCCTTCAAACTGTAGTGACCACACAAGACTAGGGCTGCAACAACTAATCGATAAAATCGATTATTATCGATAATGAAAATAATCGACAACGATTCTCATTATCGATTAGTCGGGTCTGCCCACGGTGCACGTCCAACTCCAGCCGGTCACGTCAAATTACAGCACTGAATAGCGCATTACGGACAAAATGCATCTAAAAATAGTGGAGGAAACAGAATGAGATGCTGCAGGAGAAGTGAAAAAGAAAGAAATGAGAAGATCCGATTAATCGATTAATCGGAAAAATAATCGGTCAACCAATCGATTATCAAAATAATCGTTAGTTGCAGCCCTACACAAGACTATCACAAACCCAGCATCACAGGCTGCATACTCTTTCCCAACCTAATTTCCCCCCAGTATCAACAAGTCAATAGCACGAGGAAGTAAAATTGTTCAAATATGCTGATATTTCAATCAGTAAACACTATTGTAAGGATAAAAGAAACTCAGATACTTTGATCCCCTGAGAAACAGACAATACACTGGCATCTTCAAGACACCCCACAAAGAGGTGGTGCAGGAAACGCCTCTCTCACATATGCATCAGTGCCTTTTCATCTGCTCCCTCCACTGGATTCACTCAGAATGGTCAATAGTATAATGTTCTATAAGATTTACAGTCATGTGTGGTATCATTTGAATAGTATCAGGGCGAGTGGTACAATGGTCTTAATCTTACAAAAGTAGACTAAAAGATAAATACAGATCCTAAGAGTTAAGAGATACTTTGATTACCGTAGAGAGTCATTCCATGCAAATTACCTTCTGTTTCCCATTGAGGTGTAAACTAGCCACCCAGATACCAATTGTTTGTACATGCCTCCACTTGAAGTAAAGAGTTAACTAGAATAATCAAATGTCAGAAGAGTAATAATAATAATTAGAGACCGACAAACAACCAATTTGCCTTTCAACCTAAATTCGAGGTCATACTAAAATGGAGTCAGATTAGATACTAAAATGGAGTCAGATTTGAGTTAAACCTAAATTGAATAACTCTGCGCGCTGAAAAGACTGAACACGCAAGTAACCTTCATCCACCACTGGATACCTTCCTTGGGCCAAGTGCGTGGACCTTACACTATTTCTGGTCAGCCTTTTGACTGCAAATCAAACACATGCAAGCAGTCTGATTCTTAACAAGGAAGGTCACTGGAAGCATGACATTTTATCCAGGATGCAGACAGACAAGCATGAAAGACAGAGAGAAAGTCTGATCAATATCCATCAGACTCAGAGCAGATGTCCTTACACATCTATACACATAAAAAAACAAATTAAACAAATACATGAGACAAAGTCTCCGCCATACCCAAATACTGCAGGTGAAGCACATCGGAGCAAGCAACTTGCTGATGCTGATTCATATTCCGTCCACTTCAGTCTTTCCCTTTCGAAGTGCGAGACCACTGTCTTGCCTTGAAAGACCGATTAAAACACGAACCAATAGCATTCTAGCGCAAGCTATGAAGGTACATTTTATTGGTTGGCCCTACTGAACGAACACGCCCCCTCAATGAACGAGTCGGTGTTTTGTATCTGAACGAGACTCGGAGCTTTACTGATCGAGACATTCGTTACATACATTATAGCTGTATTTTGTATATAGCTAGAAAAAAAAAACATAGCATTTGATAAATAAATAAATATATATATATATATATATATATATATATGTGTGTGTGTGTGTCTGTGTGTTTTATTGTCATTTGTAGAGAAACCCTTACAATGCATAAACACTATTTCTGGAGTCAGATTTAGCACATTTAAATACATGACACAATGCAAATGACAATAAGAGTTGCTTGTGAACGAGTCGGTGTTTCGAATCGGTTGAGTGAATGATTCAGGGATTCAATTACAATACACAAAAGCATAACTTAACTCCATCTACTGGCGTAACGTAACCCTACTGATTTATATAGAAATCATTATACAGATCATTATCAGTGCGTGTGTACTGCAGAAAGGGTCACAGGAGATTCACAAGCTTCGAATCACCGCAATTAATCTTTTTAATTAAGGACTCAAAAGATTCGAAACATTGAGAAGAATCAAAATTCAATCCACCACCACCTGTGGTTATTTAAAGGCGTACTTACATTTAATTGTGAATACATGTTTATATGACAAGGAGAGCAAGGAAATAGTTCATGATAACAACATAAAAAAACTTATTTGACCTGGAAACACAACAGTCGACGCGTTTCAAAAAGGCGGGGCGTAGAGGAGAAACAATAATGTGTGTATACAGTATGTGGAAAATAATGTGTTTTTTTAACTTTAAACCGCATAAACACATTTCATTACACCAAATACACAAAATAATGTTCTTTTTAGCAGCATCATATGACCCCTTTAAGTTAAAAACGAGGTCTGGCCTACTTCTTATGACCAACTAAAACACAAATAATAAAACGTTACATAATATAATAACTTCATAATTACACACAAACCTTCATCTCTCACCTTAGTCATTACTTCGTCCTCGATATTAAAGAGGGGAAGATGTAAAAAAAAACATAACAAAATAATAAATAATATAAGCTGATGACAGTCCTAATATGAAATTAACTATATGCGTAAATGTTCTATGGGACCATTTATGCATCTTACCTTTACAAATATCCACATTTAAATATCAAATGCTGCTCACTGTCTTTGAAAGCAACTGTGAAACAACTTATTTGCAAGCTGGAATCACGCAATGAAGTCCAATGCAATCTGCTTTACGTGTTCTCGCAACAGTGGTCGAGCACGAGAAAGATTGTGCAGATGTACGTTAACGGAACTCAAGATGACAGGTACAGATTGACAAATCCGCGCTAAAAACGTGCCTTACCTTCAGCACGGGTCCGGAGATCCGACATAGTTCTCTGAACGGGCGGCATCTGTCCACCTGTCAAACTGAACGCATAAAACTCCGCGTTGCGTTTCTCTCTTCACCCGTCTAGAGATTTTAAGCGCCGGTGACCGTCACCAAAGTAGCTTTCCCCCACTTCCCGTGACCGGAAACCATTTATTTAGCGTTAGCATTCATGTTGTTGTTGATGAACACCGATAGTTCCGCCCTCATAAACACGCTCCAGCATCAGCGCGCGGAGCTGAACGCCAAATCTCCCCAGCATGCGCAAGATTCGAGAAGCGGTTGGAACGCTGAAAGTGAGCGAGCTCTGCCGCTTCATAAATTGGACCGTACCAACTAAGAGCGCAGAGGGCGGCCTCTTCGCAATATATCGCATACAGTCTGGTCGTTCACACTCTGAAAAACATAAATTTCTTATAGAAACAATATTTCTGTAACGCCAAATAAAATCAGGTCTCCAGATATGCAAAGTATTATTTGTACTCTGCTAAATAAAAACTATACCAAAATATTTTCCCCTAATATGATAAAAGGTCTGCTGGAGATTCCCTCGCTGCGGTTACTCTCATTGTTTCAAAGGGGGATTGCATTGCAGAGACAATGACAGCCCACTATTTCTTTATTTTAGGCCCTGAAGCAATCACGACTCTGCAATCGCCTCTCATCTTACCCTTCAGCCGGGAAACATTATGACTTTGCTGATATGCTGAGGGTTTGCGCTTAACAAGCCACATGTTGATCGACGAAATTCTCCATTCCTGTTTCACGTTCCTCTTCTTCAGGCCAACTGCAATTAATATTGCTGTTATTATAATTACACAAATTAATAAAATAAAAGAACATCATTTAGATGGTCACAGTTAATTTTTTTATGGACATATTGACATTTTCGGCCTTTATTTTGTAACAGCATAAGTCTGAATACTGCACACACACATTAATTTTGTATGTTATCTTAATATCTTTCATTGTATTGTATTAATAATATAAGATATATGAAATTGTAACCCACAAATAATAACATGTATTATTTCCAAAGCTTTTTGAGTTTTCTCTCAAGCTAGTCGTCATCCACCCGCCTGCACGGGGATTTGGCTCTACTGCTCCTCAGGTTGCCTAGCAACAGTGACAAGCCTGAATCTTTGATTATGTGCGCGGCACTTTTATCTTTGAGCACATATCAGTCTAAATAATGACTCATCCTCTCAATACACACACAGACACGCGCTCTCTCATTCACAGACAGATATAAATAGATCAATCTTTTTATTTGAATTCTGTTGAACACACATGAATGTACAGCCTTGTTCCCACCCTCCATCTGTGCTGATCAAAAATGATCAGACGAACATCTGGCATAAGAGCTGCATATAATAGCCTATCTAAAAATATCTAACATTTGTATTAACACTGTACATTTATATAAATTATATAAAATAAAATAATCTAAAAGGAACCCAAATGCAACTTCCCATTTCAAAATTTCTCTTCTTAAATTGATATTTCACCTGAAAATTAAAAGTTCACCATTATGTACTTCCCCTTAAATTTCTAAAATTGTATGTGTATCTTCAGAAGGCTTAGAATAGAGCATGAGCTATATAGACGACTCTTATTACTTATAATACGTACGTTTATAATGCTTTTACATTCTTTTTGAGTAAATTATGACAGAATTGTCATTTTGGAGTGACATATTTGTTGTGGGATCCTGTTTAGTTCATATGCATATTATTTGTTTATTTGGCTAAATTCCATAAATGTAAATTCTCAGGAAATAAATCATGCTATTAGTATTTTATAGTAAAAAAAAACACAAAAACACACACACACACACACACACACATACACATACACATACACATACACACACACACACACACACACACACACAAAGCTATTCAGACTGTACCGGCATGTATCATCTTTCATGTCTTTGTGTAATATTGTTTATTTCCCCTAGCATATTGTTTATATATTTGTAATTCAATTAAAAAAAAAATACTGTTCAATGCATCAAAACATCATGAGTCATTCATATCTCCTGCATGCACAAAAGTTCAATCCTTCTTGCTATAAAGCCACAGTGACGTCTCACTCTCCACTAAAAAGGGCCTAGAATCTTCAGCGCTCCAAGCAGTGGTCAGAGGCCATCTCTGTGATAAATGAGCCAGCCGCTCCATCAGAACACTCAGGCCACACAAGATCTGCACTCACTGCAGGCTATGAGTGTGATCTACACTTATTGACAGATTAGACTCACTGCATGTGGTTGGGACCATGAAATATTCAACAATGCCTATGAATGTATTTATAAGTAGCATGTTGATTCATTTGGGAAGAATATTTGCGATTGAGATTATAGGATTAAATGGATGGCATGAAAATGAGTTCAAAATGGAGTAGACTAATAAAATAATAGGTTGTGTTTCAGACTAAAGAGTCAGGTTGAAAGGGTCATGAAGAGTACCAACAGCAACACCTGTCAGTCAACAATCGGATGGCACCATCTGTCTTGGGCAGCACTGGCAGCCTATCAGCCGATATGATCAGAAAGGCCCCTTAGAATTGATGGATCTGCTAACAATAGCGGAGGATTCTGGGACACTATAGCATGGGTAAAAAAAAAAGACAGTGGGCTTAATAGATATTGACTGAGGAATCTAATCAAAACGTGGACACCCTGCATGTTTATTTTGCTCATAAACTTTGTTTGTCTGAACATATTGCACAGGGACATTTATGGGTCCAAAAGAGACTAGATAAAATAAAGCAAATAAATATATTTTATATAATAAATGTACAGTCATTAAATTGCTTATGTGCTGGCCAATATTGCTGTAGTCTTAGAGTTAAAATTATTACCTTTAAAGAGTGGTAACCTGCAACTGTTAAAGCTTCTACTTGAAAAAAGGTAAAAAATTAGTTTTGTTGGTATAAATTAATTTATTTAGGTTGATTCAGTTATGTTAGTGCACTTGAGGAAACAATCTGATCTGTAGATTGTTGCAATTCATTGATCAGTAAGATCGGACTCTGCCCCCTGCTGGACTACCAGTGAAACCCTTGCATTTTGATTTGCCTGGGAAACCTTTTCAATTATAGTGATATTAAACCATATTTATCACTTCTTTATCAGTCATACAATTCTCCATAATCCTTTTAGGATTAGCCACATGTTATGAATTTCACTGTTAAGCTCTGAAGTTCATTTATTTTGTTAGTCGAACCATATGTTTAAATCACCTGAAATACTCCATTTAATCATGGGATTAAGCCAAATTAATTCCTTAAATCACTGTAAACAACATGGAATTATATTAATCTTCATTGTTCTTTATATGATGGGATGGTTGGGTCAATCATCTCCATGACTCATGGTGATCATTGACTTAATATTTATAAATCATGCATAAATATTGCTTACTTGGAGATTATAATTTTCCAAAATGCTTGGTGTGATGGTGGTGACAGCAGTGCCGGGAACAGAGATCATTATAAAAACTGAATTTAAGAAATTGTACACATAATTGACATATTTTAAGTTTTCAGAAAATGTGCAAAGTGGAATTTCCTTGATTTTAACACTTAGTTATTATTATAGAGGAGAACTTTAAAAAGTTAAACTGGTCAAAATGAACGTTTCCACACTCTTAAACAATTAAAGAGACTAATAATAATAATAATAATAATAATAATAATACTATAAAAAATAATAATAATAATTTTTTTTTTTACTGTATGATCAAATAAATACAACCTTGGTGAGAATAAGAGACTTTCAAAAATCTTACAACCCAAAACATTTGAATGTCAGTGTACCTCGATCTAGAAAGTAAAATAAATAAGTGCATAAATACTTTTTGTCAACATACACTAACAAATAGATGACTTCATTGCTAACAGTCACGCATGAAAATCCACAAACCTTTAACATGAAGAAAAAAAAAAAATTCAAAAGCTTTCAAAAGTGTTGTTTTTAGTAAGAATGCTCACTTAAAAAAAGATCCTTTCTCTAGTACAGACTGTGCAAACAGAAAGTGACAATCTGCCTTAGGGCTTAGTTCCAATTAATGTATAATATATTCAATTTTCATCAACTGTGATGCAAGGTGTGAGTAAAGGCCAGTTGAGCTCGCCGGCTCGCAATATGGCTCGGTCCACTTCTGCAGGGCCATTGTATTCACAGAGCAGCTGCAGTGCTACCTGCAGCCCCACTGGAGGGCAGATGTGTGCAAATACCAGCCAATGAAAGTTGAACTCCATTTCCCCTCATGCTCAAGCACAGCATGCAGCTGCAGTGCAAGAAACTCGGATGCATTGAGAACCACAGCAGCTAATTAAATAGAAAAACTCTCTCCATCTTAACAAGCAATCATAAAATATTTACCAGAACTTCTAGCTGGTGAAACCCCTACAGGGCAAATCAATGCCCCTCTCAAATCCAGAGGTGGACAGTAACTAAGTACATTTACTTGAGTATTGTACTTAAGTACACTTTTTGAGTATTGGTACTTTACTT
>NW_015664994.1:1196469-1196792 GCF_001515625.1 Sinocyclocheilus rhinocerous | reverse complement strand
ACTTATGACTTTAACTTCACTACATTTGAAAGACAAATATTGTACTTTTCACTCCACGACATTTCTATCAAGGTCCTCGAAGTAGAAAGTCGTTACTATGTAGCAGCTTTGACAGTCAGTTGGGTGATTTTTTTCTTCTCTAAAACACGACTTTCTTTTTTTCAGACAGTTTATCAGTAATCACTCTTGTAGGGTTACATGAAATGATTTCCCAGCATTTTTTGAACACTGACCAGCTGCAAATGTTATATTTATTTAAAACAATTCAATAATAAGAAGTTAGTATTTTGGTATATATTAGACACAATATTGTCTGATTTTGC
>NW_015664994.1:1158537-1195890 GCF_001515625.1 Sinocyclocheilus rhinocerous | reverse complement strand
TGTTTTTTTTCCCCATAGGTTTTTAACATTCTAAAAGCTCTTTATTCCAAAGATACTACAAGCTAGTCCGTGTATTCAGCAGGTGTAATGTATTGTACGTTGCTTCAGAAGTATTGCAAGTATTACGTACAACAATAAAACAGTGCATTGACATAAAAAAGGAAATTTAAGGTACTTAAGTACTTTTAAAAGCAAGTACTTCGGTACTTTTACTTAAGTAAAAATCTGTCTTTACAACTTTTACTTGTAATGGAGTAATATTTGACCAGCAGTATCTGTACTTTCACTCAAGTAATGGAATTGAGTTCTTTGTCCGCCTCTGCTCAAATCATATGTATGTAAAATTCTGTCTCACCAAACATAGCAAGTTATTTACTAACCCTCAAGTCAAACCTGTGTAACTTTCTTTCTACCATGGAACTTTGTGTGTATTTTTGTCCATACAATGAAAGCCAATAATGTTTTATACAGGTTTGGAAAATGAGTACAAGTGAATGATGACAGAAATTTTTAATTTTTTTTAACCTAAAGGTTGCAAAGAACTTTTGTTTACAAATCTTCGGTCTATGAGTCAAGGTTATTCACAGGAAAAAGAAAAATCTATGGCATGATAAATTATTAAAAAGACTATCAGTTTCTTCATGGTCCGTTTTCTCAGTAACCATGGCAAGGCCTCATGCATTATTAACATGTACAGGAACACTGGTGGTGAAGCTGATGGTAACTCACAGATCAACCTCTTTCCGGGTTTGTTTGCTGTGCCTGGGCTTCAGGGGAATCATGGAACCAAACCGGAGCTCATTATTTCCATCCACCAATGAAACTGAGGGATTAAAATCACCTTGTTGGACCATGTAAGTCGACGCAATGGAGGAGGCTTTGTTGACACCGGAGGATGGAAAGAGGCAGAAGAGGGTGAGATTCCGGGTGGCCTCAGGGAACAGCGGGCGAGTTTTGAAAGAGATGTTTAAGGATGAAGGGCCGTCAGATTCCTTGGATTCAGACTGCACCAGTAGCTCCGAGGCGGACCGGACAAGCACTCCATCCACCAGCGGGGAGGCGAACGGCCACCTGTGTAGGTTCTTGGGGTCGGAGTTGGATGACAGTGGAAGTGAGCCTGATGACTTGCTGATGTTTGCAGGAGGAAGAAACAAAGTGTTGAGAACCAAAAGAGTGAATATCCTCAGTAAAAATGGGACGGTTCGAGGAGTCAAGCACAAAGTCAGTGCTGGCCAAATACTCTTTAATAACTTGGCTAAAAACAATGGGGTAAGTCACTGAGGGTCAGTTTTCACATCTAAAATCTTTAATACTTGACAGTGGATGTCAATGCACATCAGAATGTATTGACTGGGATGAAAAACTGACATTAACATTATCAGACTTTCTTTAATACTGACAGCTGCTCAGAAGCTTTGTGTCCTTAACAGGGTCAGAGCCTCTTTCCTCAGCTGCTTTTGGTTACAAAGCCTGATCTCTTCTCTCAGGCTTTGGCCAGACAAACGAGCTGTCCCGCTGAGCAAGATCACTGTACGATTAAAGATTAATGATGCATTTCTTTAAGTGTTTTGGTTAAGCTAATCATCTTAATGTATTCTCAAGACCTCTGCTTTGAGGTTGAGCACTGAAAAAGTTGCTGACAGCTTTTGCCTGATATCAGATGTAATTCTACACCATTTTTTTTAACAGAGGGTAAATAGGGATTAGACGGACCAATAAAAACTACTACATATAAGGTCATTATTTCAATAATGCAATACATGATGGCTATCAAACAACTACGGAGCCCATAAAGGGCAAGGAGATTGAGACCGGAGAAATAATTTTATTTCAACTCACAAAACTTGCAAATGCAAAGTTTCTTCCCAGCAAACAAAATGATGTTTTGCTATTTTTTTTGTATGCTATGAAAATCTTATTTCTGATGTAAAAAAAAAGTGTTTTAGAAGAGTTTTTCTTGGTTATACAAACGTTAAAGGAATATACCATTTTATTATTTCGCAGACATTATGGGAATGTTCTGCAACAAGTTACATAAAAAAATCATTAGACACATCTAAATGAAACATTTCAGAATTTTTTCCCCCATGAATTATTATAATTTTTTTTGTGCAAACATTTTTAGGACATTATTAAAGACCAGATAAATTTGAACCAATGTTCTATTAATGTTACTGGAAGAATGTTAGTTCATAACTTCGAGAGAACTTTGCCAGAACGTTTCAGTCAATGCAATCACCATTACCTGGTTGCTGGGTAGCTGCAAAAATGCCAGTTCTGAGAACAGTTCAAATGGTCCCAAAGTGTCTGTTCAATGCACTGTATTTTCTGCTCCCACAACACTGAATCATTTGTTTATCCAAGATGGCTAAACAGGAAAAGCCATCACCACCTTTGTCAGCATGGTTCAGAATGTCAATATAGCAAGGATATAAACTTTTTATGAGCCGCTATATGATATATCAGAAAAGGATGTTGAGAATCATTAGTCTGACAATAAGTGCACAATAATTGCATTACTGCAGTATTTATTGGCACTTCATACTTAAATCTTAACAGCTGACTCATGTTGGCTTATAATGCTACAGTATTTGCAGGTTTGCAGTCGTGTTCTTATTGGAATTTGAGGATTAGTACAATTTTCCTCAACTAGACACATTTATAGGTTTCTTGTAAGACCACGTCAACCAAACCATTACGTAACTAAATGCTACAGTTGCATTAGACAGTTGCAGGTCATTCTCTAGTCTCACTTCAAAATGTGTGAAGGTTGAGTCTAAGAAAGAATGCTGAAGGTCAATCTCAAGAACAGTGACTCACAAAATCAATAGATGCTGTCTCGTGTTACCTGCAAAAGCTGCTGCAAACCTTGTACAGACTTAGAAAGCTAAAATATAGTTTTATTTTGCTTTTTAATTACAGTTAAACCTGTGCTTTTGAGATTAAGGATATTGAACTGATTTTTTTCCCCTGAATGTTTTGTTGCTAGTTCTTTTGCTTACTCTTGGATGCAAGCGAAATGTGTTATGATTAGATTGAGTACTGTTAAAGAGAGCCTCTCTCATCTAACGGCAGACTTCTATGTTTTCTTTGGCCCTCTCAGCCAGAACTGACTCCAGATTTCGGGCGAATTGTAATCTACACCACCAGTTTTCGAGTGGTCAGGACTACATTTGAGCGATGTGAGCTGGTCCGAAAGATCTTTCAGAACCACAGGGTGAAGTTCATAGAGAAGAACATCGCTTTGGACAGTGAATATGGGAAGGAACTGGAGACACGCTGCAAGCGAGTGGGTGAACCTCCCTCACTGCCTGTGGTCTTCATTGATGGACACTACCTAGGGGTCAGTGGTCAATCTATTGCTCCACAGCTGTTTCAAAATTCACTCCATATTGAACGTCATTATGCTAGTGCTTGAAATCTGAACAATGATTTGCACATTTTGTACATTCAGGGTGCAGAGAAAATACTTGCAATGAATGAATTAGGGGAGTTTCAGGATCTCCTCAACAAAATAGAGGTAAATATGGATATTTTAAGGTTTCAACAGGAGCTTTTTGCAGCAATGCCAGAAGAACCATTTTGGGTGCACAGCTCCTAAAAGAAACTTTTTTTTCTTAGCGTGAAAAACATTTTAATCAGAGCCCTTTTCCACTATAAAGACCTTTTAGAGCATGGAAAGGTTCCATAGGTGTTAAAGTTTCTTCATTGAATTATAAATGTCAAGAAAGAACATTAATTTTTAAGTGCAATATAAGCCAATATTCTACATAAAACGTTTTTACCTATTGGACCCAATTGCTAAAGTAAAGACAAATTCAAATCTGGTTTATTGTCATAGTTTATTCTGTAAATGAAACCACACAACCATTTACGAGAGGAAAGGTTTATTATTACAGTTCAGTATAGATCTTTACACTAGACTACATTATATATCAGTGATTAATGTTATTTACATGTTATGCATTTGGCAGGCACAATTTGCTACATAGTGATTTCTCAAACATAGTGAATGTCAACAATTTCAACACAATCTTATGGCAAATTTGAAACTATTTTAAGTTTTGGCAAATTCATATGAATTCATAAAATCTCATACGTTTACGGGTGGACCTTAATGCTTATTATTTTTCTAAAAATCATCCGTTTTTGTATGATTCACAATGTATACGTTCATATGAAATCGCCACTATGTAAAATAGTTACGTCATCCTGTGAGATTGGGTTGACAATTTACAGGTTGGGTCCCATCAATAATTGCAAATGCTTTCTTAAAAAAAAAAAAAATAAATAACAAAAAAAAATTACAAGTACTACTAATAGCAAGCAAGCTTAAATTATTATTGTGTATTTACATAAACAGTGTGCAGAACAGCCCAAAATAATAGCTAGAGTCAAGCTTACATTTGTCTTAAAAAAATAAAATAAAAATGAAAGCTTCACTCAGATTGTATCTCAAAGAGACTCTGCACATGGGTCAGGTATTTCCTTCAAATCCACTCACATTTTTCTCTCTCTCTGTCTGATGGTAGAGGGTTCAGCACCCCAACACATGCCAGACGTGTGGGGGATTTGCCTTTGTCCCGTGCCCTATGTGCCATGGCAGCAAAATGTCTGTGTTTCGCAACTGCTTCACCGACTCCTTCAAAGCCCTGAAGTGCACAGCGTGCAACGAGAACGGTCTCCAGCCCTGCTCCAGCTGTTCTCACTAAGGTCCTCTTCAAGTGCCTGCAAACCCCTTCCCAGCACCACCTCCACCCTCATAAACCATGTATAAAACAAGAGATGCAGAAAGAACTGCTATTTGTGAATAAACCGTTTTTTTTATTTAGAAAACTCAATTACATGTCTACAGATGTAGTTTTTACCATATTTCTTATTTGATGATGATTATTTATTATAGCATTAGGCTTTTTGTCACATTCCAACAGATGTCTGGCAACATTACGGACAGCATGGACACTGTCTGTCACTGTAAATAAAAATAACATTAAAGTTAATTAACTAGTAGTTCAGAAGAGACATATCTTCCGAACCCTATGATCCCAGCATGAGACAAAATTCAAAGCATTATCTGATAAACATCAAAATGGGTGACCTACCGAGAAAAAAAAAGGCCATAGGACAAAACCCCAAATAAGTAAGAATTTTAATAATAATAATAATAATACTTAATATTACTGTTGTTGTTTTTAATATATAATAATACAACATTTAATAAATAATTAAATATTATTTTGAAAATAAATTAATATTAGTTTCACTATTTTCCAGCCAGTTAGGGATGTTTAGCTACGTACGTTATATTTAATAATTAACTGAAAGAAGATGACCTGTCTGTATACGAATGATATCGCTTTTCAGTTCAGTTACAGGGTTGATTAAACAAGGCTTCAAATCAATTAATAATTAAAAGAAGTTTAAATGAATTGCATTGCAATGATACAAAATAATCACATAAATACACTTGAGGTTGACAGAAATCCTTCTCAAACAGCTGGACTGATATGGAAGTGTGTCTCTGTGCTTTCATAGCCCTGTACAATGCTGCTTGATTCTGGGTCTACAAGGCAGCATTGTAAAGAGGCTCAAAGCTCAGAGTAAATCATCTGTGCATGATGTCTACTGAGGGTACATAATAACACCACTGGATGTCTCTCAAAACCTAGCGAGCAGCAGCAGAATTTTTTTTTTTCTGGACATCATTGCAAAATGCCTCATAATGCTGTCTAGGTAGTCGGCTCGTTAGGTTTTCCAGACGCAGCCAGTGTCACATTAAGGTTAGATAAATGACAATATTGAAAGGTAAATTAACCAATAAATATAGTGTAATGCTTCCATGATTGCGGAATTAATAGAGGTGGCGGACATGGCCATCAAGACAAGGCCGATAGCGCCCCCTATTGGTGTTTTTGCTATGACAAACATCAATAACAATAGGAAAATTCACACGAATATCAAATATCGACAGTCGATAAACAATTCAAAAGGCCTGGCATTCACACACACACACGGGATATATATTACGGTTAAACTCAAGCAATAAAGCAATATTAAAACAATATTTAGGTATTTTATATAACATCCGATATTAAATATCCGATACATTGTGAGCAAAACACAAATGTCTCGTGTTTGACTATTTACAAACAAAAAGCTCATTTAAAAAAGCGCGCGACGTATAAAAGCCACAGATTTCAATGAACCTCCGCAGAATCAGTGATTTATTTTGATATACAAGCATGTCAACGACAATGTCCATTTTTCTACAATCTGTCGAGTAAATCTTAGTCATCAGATCAAAAGAAAAAACACACTATACCTTCACAGAGAGATCAAACCCTCGTCGTGGGAGGAAATCCGATGTTCAGCCGCGGAGTCTCTACCTTTCTTCATGATCACCATCACGGATGCGCCACACGTTCCTGATGTCCCTGTCTCAAACCCTAGTGTCCTTCCTACCCAGACGGCGTTTTGGGAAACGTGGGGCGCAATCGAGTCAAATGCTCACAACGCGCTCGCAAATGTTGTCTAGGTAGGCTGCTCACCAGAATTTGAGCCACAGTCTGTGTACAATGTCCCTGCTGCTGTAGATGCATCATGTAGATGCACCGCAAACTGAAATCACGGCGGCCACTGACCATATATAATCCTTTATACTACATATTAGGTGTGCCAAATCTGTATGGTTCCATTATTTTGAGAAACCCTTTTGTATTTGTAGGTTGCAGCTCCAAAGTCCAGAAATATATCTGAGCCAATCAACAGACTAGGTTATTGATAAGTCTACTAGCCTTTATTTAAATCTACCTTTATTTGACCCTCTAACTCTAACACGTTCTATTCTATTTTAATTCTACTTCATCTATATTTATCTTCTTTTTTTATTAAAAAAAACAAAACAAAAACAAACAAACACTAGCTTTCTATTTTTTCTATTCTATCTACTTGTTTTTCTTTGTGTGTGTGCGTATATGTGCACTGTAAAAAAAAATCTGTGACATTTACGGTAAAATACCGGCAGCTGTGGTTGCCAGAACTTCACCGTAAAAAATATGGTAGCAACATTTTAGGTTTTACAGACTTAACTTAAATTCACAATAAAATACCGTATTTCATTAACTGATGTAATGTTAATAAACCAACATATTGAAGTGTTATCTGTTTTGAACCATTGTAATTCACTGATAACCACCAAAAACTGGTGGTGATGAGAAAGTCACATGATGAACCAAAGCTCATCACAAACAGCTTTTCTAGAGCTGAGGAGGGCAATTATTTTATATAGAAGGTGCACAGTCATTCACACAAACATTAAACCTCATCATGGTGACGCACATAAAACTGAGATAATGCAATAAACATTCATTTAACAACATTAGATGTAAAATTAAACCCTAATGTACACAACTGAAAGAAAAAATGTTATTTCAACAAAAAAAAACAAAATATGAAGCGTCATGCAGGGAATTCTGGGATATATATATATATATATATATATATGAAAAGAAACTTCAAAAGATTTCGAAAAAGATTTTCAAATTTTGAAATACAAAATGTTTTGTAACATTCTAACTGCATTTAATGTAACTTTTTATTAATTTAATTCATCATTTGTGGAATAAAAGCATTAATTCCTTAAAAAAAGGAAAAATCTGATATATTTTGTCAGTAAAAAAGACAAATATTCAGTGGTTTAATAAATTAATTGCAATTTATTCATCATGTTCTTCAGTAGCTCCAAACAGCTCAAATATTTAACCAAACAACAATCTGTCAAATAAACATATTTAAAATATATATTCTTAAAGCCTTTTCCAAAACTAATCTTTTAACTTCATCCATGTCTGACTGTTCCTAAGGGAAAATTTTGAAGCTCTGATTAAATTACAATGTTTAAAAACATTGCATAGGCTAGACGTCAGCAAAAGAGAGCATGTAACTACCACAAAATATACTGTTTGCATGTATACTGAGAGAATTTAAACGGACTGAATGCTTCTTTTTCAGATATCAAAATCAGAATGTTGTATTTTCAGTCGAGTATTATTTACAATGGGGAAAAAAAACACTTGGGTTAGTGTTCACAAACTAGGTTGGCAACTCAACAATGCCACCAATGACTTTAGAAACAGAGTTGTTTTTGGACATCTACAATTGCTTTCATTCAGTGACACAAAATTACAGCATAAACAGATGAACAGTCCCAAAAGCAGCATAATGACATTAGTACTTTTAGTATAGGAAGGATGTGAAGATCTGAGTAGTCTTCATCAGTTGAGGGGGCTGAGGTGGGCCATGGATACCTGTTGTTCTAAATTTGATTCTATGTTCTCTTATTACTGATAAATGTGGATATAATAAATCAATATAGTTTAGAACACACTTTTTTACTCTGTTATTAGTACTATTTTTTATCTATTTTGAATAAGTGGTAATTATAAAAGTTTTTTTTAAACCGATTTAAACATCAATTTAAACTGGACCTTTTTCTTTTTTTTTTTTGAAGTAGATTAAAACTGCTGTTAATTTTTGTAACTCACTCATGAATAATCAATAAATCAGCTTACTTCATTCAATGACAATGGCATTGTTTGAACACGCCATCATCTCTGTGCATTTAAAAAAAAACAGTGGAGTAACATGGGAAACTTTTACATATAATTTAAACCAGTGCTTTCATCTAGCAGAATGGACGCTTTACCCTTCAAGCTTACTATTTATGGTTATATCGTGGTGTTAATGCGAGAACTGTTGTAAAATATTAGTGTTTATGCTGCTTTGCATGCAAACTGTAAAATGAAATAAGACTGGTCCTTTTACAATCCATGGACATGATTTCAAAGCTCTGATGGTACAAACTACCACATATCTGAAAGCCATTGATTGTAAAATAATAATTTATTAGCCATGTCCAGATGGAGTCCTCTCTGATTTGGCTATGGTTCTGCTATTTTAACAGCTACTGAAACCATGCACAGGTTAGAGTGCTTGGTTGATGTGTGATAGGTGCATCATAAGACCTCAGCTGATTGGCTGGTTGGAAAGCATGGGGTGATCATGGTCGCTCGAGGTTTGATTAGTTTTCGTTTTCCTTCCACTCCATCCTGATCCCCATTCGGCAATGTGTCATGACATTATAAAATCTCCAGATCCACATGTCGCACCTCAGGATTACGTTGCTGTTGGAGATACAGAGCAGGAGTCAGTCAAGGAAAAATGAGGAATAGTAAGTACTAACTTGTTCTTAAAAACATTCAATTCGACAAAAAATGTAAACTTCAAAAAATGCTTTTGAACTTTCTCTTCACCAAAGAATCCTGAAAAAATGTATCATGGTTTCCACAAAATATTAAACTGTTTTAAATGTTGATAATAATAAATGTTAAAATGTTTTTTGAGCACCAGTGTACTGAAGGATCATGTGACACTGAAGACTGGAGCATTGGCTGCTGAAAATTCAGCTTTGCCATCACAGGAATAAATTACATGTTAAAATACATTAAGATTGAAAATATATTTTAAATCGTAACAATATTTAAAAATATTACTGTGTTTAGATCAAATAAATGCAGCCTATATGAGCAGAAGATATGTCTTTCAAAACAATAAAAAAGTCCTTACCAACCCCAAACTTTTAATGGCTACAAGTTTGTTTTGCGATTCGGCCCGAATCAGTTTTCTAAAGTGTTTTTGAAAAATCACTTACTCTGCCTTTAATGTATGATTTCGAAATAAATCTCCTTTTTGTAAATTCGGTTAATTCTAACAACATTAGAACAAAAATAACGTATATAAATTCAAATTTATATTGAATTTATTATATATAAAAAATTAAATATTATTGCATTTAACTTTCTCGCCATCTGCCATTACATCATATACAGTGTGAAAAAGCAATTACAGTGTTGTCTGCGAAACATCAAATCTGATTTTCCTTTTTCCAAAATTAAACAATGGAGAGTGAAACTGGAAGGTTTCACTTTGATTTATTTGAACAGTGGTGACCAAATAGCTGAACTGATTTCCTCTATGTGTGGCTTCAAACAATCATGAGTGTGGTATCTGCTGAAGGTATAGCTGAATTATTCTGACAGCTAACCTTACATCTTGCAGGTCAGTTTTACTGAAGGAGTGTCAGGATGGAGACACAGAGAGATTTGAATTACACATTCTTAAAAATAAAGGCTAAAAAAGAACCATTTATGGCTTGCCAAAGAACCTCTCAGTGAACAGTTCTTAAAGATACAAAAACAAAGCATTGTTTTCTTAGCGTAAAAAATATTTATATTTTATTTTTTTCCACTGTAAAGAACCTTTTGTACAATAGAAAGGTTCCATGTTTGTTAAAGGTTCTTCATAGAACCATAGACGCCAATTAAGAGCTTTTTATGAGTGTGATCTTATCAGATACCTTAAGTTCTTTCTCTAGACGGTCCACCTCTGCTCCTAAGGTGTCAATAATGTTCTCCCCATGCTTTAACATAAAGTTCTCCAGCTCCTCTGGCGTCTTCACCTGCTGAATGTCCTGCAGGCCAAACGCACACAATTTAGAAGCACAGATAGTTACACTATTAATATGTAGAGCTCCCAAAAAGATGATTCATCAGCAAAAACTACCATGAATTTGTTTGCTAATAGTGCTAATAGTTTAGTAACTTCTATGCAACCATGGATAGACTTGAAACGAACACTTGAGTCACGTCAGATGATCTACATCACAGCAGAAGCCTTGTCTCTCAGCACGTACACTGAGGATCTGTTCAATGTCTTGCTTCTCCAGGTATGAGCGTGTCACCACCCGCCCATCAAAGTCCACCTCCGCCTTGAAGCGCACTTTGCTCAGCCCCATATCTGTGGCTTTGACATCATGAATCGCCCTGGAGACAAAATGACCTGAAGTGAGGACATCAAATCTAATTTCATCAAAGCAAGAACAAGCACTGATGCAACTCTGTCTGAGCAAGCTTACGTGTCAGGATGTGATGCTTGCCTGAATTTGAAAAGCATTTGAAGCAGACTGCTTCTGCCTCCTTGTTAAAGTATTGTTATGAACTGTAAGATGGCAGCTTGTTTGCTGATGAAGCTCTTATTATGCAGACTGTGGGTACACGTAGAGGACACATACAGTGGAGAGAGGCAGGGACAAAGCACTGACCTGACAGCAGGGTCATTTTCTAGAAACTCTGTGAGCTTCTGCACATGCTCGGCCTGGATGGAGCGGCCCAGCAGAGCCTCTGTGTTAGTGTAGATGAGGAATGCAGACACTGTTCCTAACAGGGTGCCCACACCCAGAGAACCCAGACTGTCATAGTAGGGGTTACCTATGAAGGGGGAGAAAAAGAGAGGCATTAAATGCATTGAATGTCATGTTCAGTAAATAATGCGTGAGACTAATATGAGTGCAACCCAAATCAAAGGGGCCAGCTGACATACTGACAACTGAATATAGCATCTGCCATGAATAACACAACCCATGGTGTAATGGAAAAGGCGCAATGTGTTAGTACATGTTTTACATTTTTTAAATATTTTTATTTTTAATTAATTTAATTTTATATTTAATAATATTTCACAATTGTACTGTTTTTACTGTATTTTTTATCAAATATCGACTTGGAAGGTCATAAGACTCTTATTTCAAAAGAAAAAACCTTACTGATTGCAAACTTTTGAACTATAGTCTATGTGAATTAGTACACAGCAGTCTTTAATGGCACAATAGAGACCTCTAGTGGTACAACGAAAAGTGCTATTTCTTTTTTTTTTTTTAAGCCCTGCTATGTAAAATAACACTGCCTTTAGTTTCATGGTTGATTACACTTCAATAAAATACAACTGTAGTAAGCACCGGATAAAAAAACTGAGCTGAAACCGCCATCAGCACTGTTCTCAAGCATGAAAGCAGGTTTACTGAATAGAGCATTATCCAGATCTCTACGCAAATTTTCCACAAAGCCATGAAAACCACAGGGCAAGAGGAACAAGCTTCTGGACATCCGTAGGTGTTGACTTTGTGTTAGCACAGATGTATAGAGCTGGATTTACAAAGCTTAAAAAGAACATCAACTGCTCTTTACAAAGGGGATAAAGCTCAGTCCCATATGCTTATTAAACTTGACCCTGTAGTAGAGACCGCAGAAACAGGAAAGAAAAACAGTTAGCATTAAACAGGAGGGTCAGGTACAATGACACTTACTTTCCTGATGTCAAATGTATGATATATCATTCTTGCATTTATTTTAAATACCTGTAAGAGACGTTAGTCCCATACATCCAGCTGCCAGCACCACCCCGACCACAGCAGCAGCATCCTCCAACAGGACCACGTTAGTGCTGGGGTCTCGACTTTGCATCACTGTGGTACACAAACAAACAAACAAGAATTATCAAACTGATCATCTCCAAACTGTGTCAAAACTACAAATCACAATCAAATAACATAAAAGGCCAACAGAAGAGTTAACCAAAGATACATACCGTACTCATAAAAAGACAAGCCTTGTTTACGTGAACTCTTCTTGATCTCGTTAATGGCCACCAATAGTGTAGCTTTATGGGGAATCAGCAGACAGATGATATTAAAATAGTGACAGACCTTTCTGAATGTTATTGAAAATATGGCACAGGAAACCACATCTCACCTCCTTCAGATACCAGAGATCCTGCTAAAATACAATAAGCCTGCAAAAGACAATAAAAAAAAAACAGCTATACACAATTGTTCAAAAGTTTGATGTCAGTAAGACTTATTTATTCCAATTTTTATTCAGCAGGGACAGATTAAACTTATAGAACGTGACAGTAAAGGCATTTATAATGCTACAAAGATTTCTATTTCAAGTAAATGCTGCTCTTTTTTTTTTTTTAACTTTGTATTCATCAAAGAATCCTGAAAATAAATGTATCACATTTTCCACAAAAATATCAACCAGCACAGCTGTTTTCAAAAATGATAAGATGTTTCTTAAGCAGATAGCTTAAGATAGCATATTAAAATGATTTCTGAAGGATCACATGATGCTGAAGCTTGAAAATTCAGCTTTGCCATCATAGGAATAAATAAAATTTTGAAATATAGTCCAATAGAAACGGTAATACAAAATTGTAATATTTCACAATATTAGGATTTTTCTGTATATTTGATCATCTAATACAACCTTAAAATCTTACCAACACCAAACTTTCAAATGGTAATGTAACATCACAGACTTAATATTATTTTGTATATCTACAAGTTCTAACCCAGTGCTACTAACCCAGAGCAGTGATTCTATTGGCTGAGGGTGCAGGAGTCCCATAATGCCGTGATACCAGGACAAGCCAGCACCCATCATGAAGATTCCGACTCCGCTGATGAGAGAGGCGATGTAACGCATGTTGGAGAAGCCGTACCTTTAACAATACAGGACAGTTGGCTTAGACATGACCACATAACCAGAGGGCAACATGGAGGGATCAACCTGTATGAGCTGTACGTACGGATGGATGGCATCTGGGTTCCGGACAGACTGGCTGATGCCTAGTGCAAGAAGAGCCTGTGAAAGAGAGAGTATAAGAGATTAATTGAATGAATGAACAAGTATATATGTCTATGTTATTTATTTTTAAATCATACACCATCTTTTGTAGGCATGTCATTCAGGTCAAAGGTGGTTATACGGACATGAATGCCAACTTACCTGATTGCAGGTATCAGCCAGTGAGTGGATGGCTTCTGAAAACATACTGGCAGATCCTGTATAAACCCACGCCAACAGCTTGAAGAAAAAATTCAGTCCATTTCTGCAATTTTGAAAAAATTTAATTAGACATTTATATCTCCACATGATGCACAAATACACTGATGCTCAAAACAGTAATACAGAGTTCCCACACCTTGGTTAACTTAAAATTCAAGGACCTTTCAAGGACTTTCCAGGTCCAAAACCCTCAAATTCAAGGACTTAATGTGGGGACACATTTCAAGTGAGAGCAATTTACATCGTGTTACCTCATAAGATACATTGTTACAGTTTTATGTGTCAAACACAACTATGCAAAAAAGCATTTTTTTTGGCCATATGACAGAGATCTGATATTCTGTTTGTCGTATTTCTGTTTTGCATAAAACTGAAGAATATTCAGTACATCCTGTACTGTATTCTAAAATGATCTGATATTAACTTTTGCATGGATTTTATTGAAAAGAGCTTATGGCTCATGTAACCGTAAGTTTTAAGATATATGAATATGCTTTCACGTTTTTCTTGCCTCATGGGTTTACATTATCTTAACAAGCAAAGCAATTCAACATTAATTTCACGGTGCGTCTGTGAAACGTTGAAGTACCATCGTAGTAGTTTCGTCAACTTTCGTGCATGGGTGAACATCATGGCAACTACAACACAAAATACCTCACGCGGGAAACGCTTAACATAACGCGTAAATGCACCTAACTAACGTAAATCAAGCAAGCTAGTATACATAGGCCACGAAGTGTTGGCGAAATAACACATTAGCGGACCGGAGTGAATAATATGGAATTTTTCCAGTCAGGGTGGGTCAGGCCTCATGTGGGAGCACATGTCTTTTAACTCAATATCCTTAATCTAATAGCTAGATAGCATGAGGCTGGTAAAACTTACATGCATATAGCCACCATCACTACTTTTCCCGGCCCTTGTAGAAATGTCACTCTCTTCCTAGACCGAGGCTATAGGAGACAAAAATGATAAAAAACACAGGTAGCTAACTGTACTCATCGTTATGCTCTGCTTTGAGGTTGAATTAGGAGCAGCATGAAGATATGAATATGGAAAAAATGTCAAGAAAGGTACAATGGAAGAAAGAGACAGAAGAACCTGAGGAATATCATGAATCACGAGGACTGGTTACACCCAGGCACTAGTAACAAAACATAAAAATCATAGCAACAGGCTTGAACTTGTTTTACCTTTGTGTTCCCCCAGAAGTCTTTGTACTCCTTCAACAGCTTCTGATTTCTAAATATGTCTTATGAGAAAGAGAAAGACAAATGCTCATTTAGACAGCAGATGACATGAAAACATCAGAATGCAGATCATGCAGTAAATGAGGAGAGAATTACATACTTTCCTGGTATTCCCTTTCCACCTCCTTCCTGAGATTCCTCTCTCTAGCAAGTGCCTCTTGACTTCCCCATACATCCAGCGCTCTAAATCAAGACACCGAAACATGCTAATTGATCTCTCTACTCATAATTTCAGATCCTTGTGCATGATGCCCAAAGGTATATACAGTACACTACCATTGAAAAGGCTGAAGTCAGTACATTTTTATACTGTTTATGCTCATCAAGGCTGCAATTATTTGATCAAAAATACAGTAAAATATTTTTGCTTAATATTTTTGTGGAAACGGTCAGTATTTTTCGCTAAATAAAAAGTTCAGAAGAACAGCATTTATTTGGAATTTGATTTCTAGTAATAACTGTAAGTGTTAATGTAAATGTATCTTACTAACCCAAACTTTCGAATGGTAGTATAAGAAGACAGTTGTACATACTTTGCCTCCACATCTGATCGCAGGAAGACGGTGAAGGCTTCCGTGTCATCATGGGGACTACGTCGACTGATTTTTCTAAGCTGCTCAAGGTCACTTTGAACACACAAAAATGCATAGATTTAATGTAAACATGGTGGAAGGGCAGCAAACTGGATGACTACAAAGTGAACTACAAAGCTCTACTTCCTAAAGGTACCAGAGTTTGAGGCAGAACTCGTTCATAGCTCTGACTGCAGTGATGAAATTATTCTGGGTGTATTTGGTGCCATATTCCCTTTTTTTCAGGACAGCCCGTACTGAAAACACAAGAAACATGCAAGATAGTTCAAATACATAGAATCACGATATACAATTTTATTGGACCGAAAGGTGCTACAAAGTGTCTGTGTGTATAACAAGACTGCACTACCTTTCACTTGAATGCTCTGTGCTTTCATCAGACCTTGAGGTTTGGAACCTGAAATGCAAAAAAGAGACAAATTAATTGATTAAAATCCATTAACAGTTAGAATAAATCATAATTACCACACATACATTACATAATTTATAAATACATTTATAAAACACTGTTTATTTACATTTACTCAGAAAAACCTAAGAAACAAATGGTTTATAGAAATTAGCATAAAGAAGCACACTTTAGACATCATTCAAATGCCTATGAACAAACATCAAATAATGCTAAAAATCATTACCAGCTGATTTTGCAGAGGGCTGTGCAGCTTGTTCTTTCTCAGTGGGCTTTGGCTCTACAGGGCCTGCTGGAGAGCCGTCTTTATCACTGCCTGTTGTGGAACAGTTCTGAATCTGTGTCCACGTTAAGGAAGTGACTCTGGAATCGGGGAAGCTAAACCAGAGTTTGTGCACACCTTCTCCACTTTGCCAACCTATGGAGTATCACGACTCACAAGTTACGTAATCTGAATGATTTCTGGATCTAGTCTAGAATTATTAAAACTACCAATGTTGAGTGACAACATATGAAACACAAAATTAAATACACACATCCTCTAGTCTCTCAGTCCTTATGTTGACAAAACATGCAAATGACACTGCGTGAAGCTCTCACCAAAACATGGCTTTGCTATTTTAGAGGGTCTCTGAGATAAAGGGGCTCGTTGTAGCAGGTAGACCCGGCAGAGGACTTGCCATGGTCTGTGGGCCAAGCAGGGGAACATCCTCTCTGTGGCAAGTCCAGGAGAAACACACTGAATCCTGCTGGACATTTACAGTGCATTATGTTAGTAAATAGATGTCCCTGGATGTATGTGATAATCAACAACAATGAAACATATACAGTAAAAAAGGGGGAGAGTGGACTGGTCTACAAACATCAGATTAAGCCTATTAGAGCAACGTGATTGATCATGTGACCATCCACAAGAAATCTCTATGCACAAAACTCCACACATTACACAGGACTTTAATAGAACCTGTCTAAACAAATGTTGTCCACAATCATAGTGACAGTTCTATCTATCTATCTATCTATCTGTTGTTCCAACTATCCATCTATCAATCTATCCACCCATCTTATCTATCTCACATTTTGAACACTACATCAGCCAATTAGCTAAATGTGACAGTAAGTTCAAAGAGAACTACAGTTACATAAAACCGTTTTAATTCAGTAAAATTCAAAAGTAGGAAACATTTAAAACCAGTTCCGACAGTATAAACACTTGCATGCTTTTCTAGATCAGTTTAAGCGTAGAATTACCACCCAATGACATCGGTACCCGGCTTGATATCCTGACAACGCGTCCCCGAGCCAAGCAGCAGATGTTTTAACGTGCGACTGCTTTAATTTCGACCAGATTAAGTGAAGACTGCCGCTCTGAAAACAACACACTGCTAACTGAATCTGACTGCAGCCGGTGCTTTTCAGTTAGCTTAGCATGACAGCTACATCTTAGCAAGATGCTACAGTTGCTGAGGTAATTATAGACATATTACACACAGAAGCTGAAATACAGACAATCCGTTAGGTATTATTTACCTTTATGAAGCTCGATCCATTATTTACTAGTGGTGGGCGGCTAACTCAACACAGTCCATAACAAAATAGTACCAACACCGAAAGCAGTGAAGACGGAGAGCTCGCGAGATCATGAGTCATTGAACGAGAGCGCGTTAGTTTTTAGCAACAAATCGACCTTCCTTTAGCAACTTCCCCTGAAAATTAGTTGGCAACAGTGTTTGAAACTGCGCCCATCACTGGAGCAGTGCTGTTAAGATATCTATAAGACTATACAACTATTTAAAAGAGTCAAAATTGATCACGTTCTTAATTTGTGAAGTTTTAAACTAACATAATTATACATCCTATGCTGGTTGCTAAGTTGGTCTGACTCCTTATTTAAAAATAGGAAATTAAAGATTTGGTTTTGGAAATTCATCTCGGCCCAGTTTATAATAATAATAATTTTTTAACTTTTTAAACATTTAAGTACAAGAACAAAATGGTTTTAAGATGAGAAACATATACAGTAGTCATTAGTGTATATGTCCAGAATATACATTTAACACAAAAATAAGGATACATTCCTTGTGAATTTTAATGTAGCCTACAAAATAAATAAACATAAATAATAAAAAAAACATACAATTAAATTACAACAAAAACTGTATCTTTGAAACTTACACAGTACATTTGAATATACAAAGATGTATAAAGGAAAAACATTTTTCAACATATGTCTTGAAGACGTGAGCAAACTGTATTTTCGTCAGTCCCATTCAGAAAAGTTTTCAAGCTCTTGAAGCCACTGCTTCTCCACCTTCACAAAGAGAGATAACAAAACAGCTAGGATATGCATTGTACTGTATAGACATCTTTTTGTGATTGCGTTCTTCTGGGCTACATGTCAGATTGAACAAATGGCATACAGTATTCCCAATAATTTTAGAGTTATCCACCTGTTCATTTTTCAGTTTAGCCAGGCTCAGTGCTGAGGGTTTGTCTGTGATCATTCTGGTTGGCTGACTTTGAGGAATCTGTTTTGGGGACAGGGGATTTCTCTGGATGTTTGCTGCCTCAAAGACACTGTTCATGAAGGTGTCTGAATTCTCAGAGAACATCTCTGAACTTTGTCTCTTCTTGGGGATAAAGCTTGAGTATTGAAGGTCACAGTGAATCCTCTTAGAAGACAGTTGGTGGATTTTCAAACTCTAAAAAAGGATGAATCAACATCTTTCAAAATATAACAACCTCAGCCAACTCTATTAATGATTTCTGTGGCGCTTTAAAATCAATAACCCCCAAAAGACATGAAATGAGAACAATTATAGGCTAATGACAGAATTCCCAGAATCAGATAAGTTCTAGGAAGAATTATTGTATGAAGACTATTAAACTCACTCAAAAACGTACCTTCCTCCCAGGCCCCAGCCGTAAAGACTACTCTGTTAAGAGCTAACAGCCTCCACCACTTTGTGAGGACATTAAAATCACAAATGTTCAAAGACAAAATCATGAACACAGAAATGAAATAATCTGAAAGAAGCTTTGCAAAAGCACCTTTTCGTTACTACACACGCGCCTTGGAGCAAAGCGCCCATCCACAATGCTTTGAAGAGACTGTCATAGTGAGACACGTAACTCGCTGGTGCTCTTGACCTAAAACAAACCCAGTTTTAAATTTTTTTTACAACTTTCACAAGTAAGCACTGTTCTTAAGAATAAGAAGTGGAATGACACATAAAATAGGGTGTCTTGGGAGCCAGTATAAATGGGTAAAAAATGTCAAGAAAGTTACACAATGGGTATGACAGAATCCAACCTCTGCCTAGCCTAAAGTATACACAGAAAAGATGTATGGTTCAGTGGTCTATAAACAATGACTAATGGCTGTAGTGTCACTACATGTATATGTTCAAAAGTTTGAGGTCGGTAAGATTTTTTAAAATTGATTTTTGAAAAACGTCTCTTATGTTCACCATGGCTGCCTTTATTTGATAAAACAAAAGTAAAAACAATAGGTTTGTAAACTTTTATACAATGTAAAAAAATTAAATTAAAATTAAAATTTTTTTAAAATTAATTTTTAAACTATAGTTTATACCTGTGGTGGCAAAACTGAATTTTCAGCAGCCATTACTCCAGTCTTCAGTGTCACAATCCTTCAGAAATCATTCTAATATGCTGATTTGGTGCTCAAGACAATTTTTTTCATGTTTTTTTTCTGTTGTTCTTTTTTTTCAGTTTTCTCTGATGAATAGAAAGGTCAAAAGAACAGCATTTATTTGAAATAGAAAGCTTTTGTAACACTGTAAAAGTCTTTACTGTCTTTAATGTGTCAAAAATAAAATGATTAATTTCTTAAAACCATCTACTGACTCCCAAACTTTTGAATGGTAATTTAAGTAAACTTAATTTAAAAATGAAGTTAACAGAAGAATCTTACAACATGTCTTCACTGACATTCTTTCAGTGTGTTTTTCAGGGTTGACTGTAGAGTCACCCTCACTTGATCGCCATTGTACCAAAGAACTGCATCCAAGTGTCTCTCGAAAACCTCCTCACTGCCGACACATTTAAAAGCAGAATTTCAAAATATTATGACCCATCTCAAGATGTCTATATGATCGGGAAAGCAAATGTGACTCACTTATGAAGTCGGAGATCTGGGAGCGGAAAGGGTCAGAGTACTGAGCGAAAATGAAGACAGTCAGAGTCTGTTCAACAGCATGGCTCCATTCTGACTCAATGTTCTGCTGTACAGTATAACTACATCTTGTTTCCTGACTGTAGTCAGTTTCAAGAGAGAATTCTACATCAGAACACAGAGATCCTATAAAGAGAAAAGCCAGAATTAAATAATATATACACAAGCTGGAAAACTGTCTGAACAATTCTAGCCTCAAAGCCAACAGTGATTTGTAGCACAGTGCCCTTTATGCTTTGCAGCGAGGCTTTCATCCATAAAATTATAACACAGTGAGGGAATTTACTCTTAGTATCCCCAATTTCTCCCCATTTAGTCCTATAATTTACCCTGGATGCTTTGTGCTCCCATACAACAGACTCTAGAAAGGCCGAGATCTGCCCAGGAGAGTGAAGTCTGGAGGAAACTCGTCTGTGTTTGTTGCATTAAAGGCATGGACTGTACACTAACATGTGTACTGAATGTTAAGGAAAACACAGCTTTGGAATCACAATTAAGACAGGGCAGATAGCCTAAAATCATGCATGCTCTTAAATTGTAATAACGATATTTATGTGAACATTACAAAGGATATCCGTATGCATGAGAGACGAGTGGGCCAGTTGGAATACTGATCCATACAGGGTGCAGGTGTTGCCATGGTAACCATGTTCATTTCCCCACACAGTCCAGCCTCTATTGTGTCGGTGGGAAGCACACAGCTCAGTGTGTCTCCCAATACTGGGTGCATTTGTGGACAGGACGGGAGACACCGTACAGAGAATGGACTCCTTCGTAATAAAATCACAGAAATAAGATGTGCAAAGACAAACAAAATGCAAGTAGAGATATTTAGTATGTTAAAACTGAATGACCAATCTGGGGTGTTGATTCTGCTTGCCAATAAGCTGTTCTATTTAATACAAATTTGCAGGAACTGACTGTCCGTATTTGGCAGTGTCTATAGTAATGCTGTGATCCATCACTGAAACTTTACTTCCTGTCTCTCCACAATAAAAGAGCAAATAAGGACAATTACACCCAAACTGTTTTTAAAAATAAAAAAGAGTGGGTTTAATAAGTAGACCTGTAACATATCATTACTTGCAGAGAAGAATAAGAGCAACAAATGTATAAAAAACAAGTTTATTTAATCATAGCGCCACCAGCTGGCAGCAGGAAGTTTGGCGCATATAAATGACTTTGACATATTCCTCTTATATTTACCACTTTAAATGCATATTGCCCACTCTTTGCTCTTTTCCAAAAGCCACCGGGTGGCGGTGAGCCCGGGTGCGAGGGCCCTTTCATCGCTGCTTGCAGCTTTAATTATTATTATAATTTACACTATACCATTCAAAAGTTTGGGGTCAATAAGATTATATTATAATTTTTTTTATATTTTCAAATATCATTTTAAAACAAGTCATTATTTCAGTCTAAATTGTCACAGAAATCATCCTGCAGAAATCATTCTAATGTGCTGATTTGGTGCTCAAGAAACATTTCTTACTGCTATCAATACTGAAAACAGGTGTGCTGCATAATATTTTTGTGGAAACCATGATTCTTTTTCCAGGATTCTTTGATGAACAGAATGTCTAAAGGAACAGTATTTCTTTGAAATAGCAATCTTTTGTAGTTTGATAAATGTCCTTACAATTTAAGGTGTTCATTCTGAATAGAAGTCTTAATTTCCCAAAACGTTTGAAAGGCAGTGTATAAATTTATTTAGACAACCTGAACATTTGTTCGTGTGTAGTTTAATCTATGTCCTAATCTAAAATCTAAAATAGATGAAAATGCAGAATCAGACCTTCACATGAGGAGAGAGAATAATAGTTTCACTCACAATTAATTAAAAATTCTAAATATGCAACAGTATTATCACAAATACATTTATAAAACATTACATAACTCACCTTAATGGTGAAAGTTTTGGTTTATTTCAGTGCAACTGCAGGAAATTATCAGTATTGCTATTGTTATTGTCCAATAGTTTGAAATATGCACTGCACTGGTCTCACCTGCGCATGAACCAGACTCAGTCTGTGCAGAAATTTTTGGATCTTTGACCGTTCAGCCTCCACTGACTGACTAGTAGCCTTTTCAACCTTTTAAAAATTAAGATAAAACTAATTATACAAAATATGTGAAAACATATGAAACATATAAGCACAATATCAGAATTAAACACAAATGAATTTTGTCAAACACAAATTTCCTGGTAGATTCTTCAGTCAGGAGGCAATCCCATGGAAAGAATAGGTAAAAAACAAAGACCCAAAATTGGCAGTAAACCTCTGAAGCTCTTCCTGATGAATACACTCATAAGCTGGGACCTCTAAAGAAAGCTTGTCCATGGCCTCTGAAAAAGAAACACAGAAGATACAAGGTGAATCTGAACATATGCAAAATTACAATCAATAGTGTTTAGGCTAGTACGTTACACACACCACTGATCTATATAAAGACTGTTCTCTATTATAGATCAGTGGGACACATTCACCTTTCAAAGCATATGGCAAGCCGTTTTATCTTAAAATAATAAAGTGTTACGCGTCGTAATTGCATTTTTACTAGTAAGAACTGAATTAGAGAGCTCTCTAGTTGGTATTGTTACTAGTAAGAATGTAATTGCAGAGCTCTCTAATTCAATTCTTAAAAAAACAAAAAACAAACACTAGCTTTCTATTTTTTTCTATTCTATCTACTTGTTTTTCTTTGTGTGTGTGTGTGTGTATGTGTGTGTGTATAATATATATATATATATATATATATATATATACACCTTGCTACGTGTACTGCGTTAGGCTAACCGAGACTTGTCATTTGCACTTATATATTGTTGCTCTTTTGTTAGTTTTGACTGCTTTTATTGTCCTCATTTGTAAGTCGCTTTGGATAAAAGCGTCTGCTAAATGACTAAATGTAAATTTTGAATTTACAATTCAATTTATAATTTTTTAATTCAATTCTTACTAGTAAGAATGTAATTGCAGAGCTCTCTAATTAAATTAGAGAGCTCTCTTATTGTATTTATAACTAGTTAAAATAGATTTAGAGAGCTCTCTAATTGGCATTGTTACTAGTAAGAATTTAATTGTAGAGCTCTCTAATTGAATTGCTACTAGTAAAAATGCAATTACGACGAGTAACGCTTGGAATATTTTAAGCTAAAACGGCTTGCCATAAAAGCAGACTTAGACATTTTGTTACACCAAGCACCAGCAGCAGACACTGTGAATGACAACATTTGTCATGATGAATGAAATATTCACAAAGCATGACGTCAGTAATTTATACATTTTACAGAATTAAATACTGACGAGTAAATCAGCATTAGTTTAGTTTGTTCGTGTTTTACCGGTTAAAATCGCGAGATTCAGATAGCGCGGTCATGACAACCAACAGACCCCCTGACCGTTTACACTCACCACACTCCCGATGAACTAAAGCCAATAAACACCTAAAAACCTGCAGTTAAGTACAGTTAACACAGTCATACGAGCAAAATATGTAAAATGCAGATACAGGTAAATAAACCCTGAATAAAATACATTTTCAATCAAACAAACAAAACACATTTGGCGTTAAAAACACAATATTGAATGTACCTGTCGTAATTTACAGTACATTTTCAATCCCAATCAAAGCTTCGTCAGAAAGGCCCTCAGAAAAGCGAGCAACCGCAGTTGCGCTGTCCATCCGCTCCACTAGATGGCGCGAAAGCCTGCTGAAAGAGACACCTTACCGCACTGTCACCTACTTTTTAGTGCTACCACCCCATGTAAATAGGGAAGCGTATGTGGATTTCTGTTGTTGTCATTTTCGTAGTGAAATATATCAGATCCGTTTCACCTTTAATTGTACAGGATGAGCGCGCAGCAGATGCTGAAAGTGTTCGTCACGAGACGCATTCCGCAGGAGGGCATGAAAATACTCCAAAAAGCCGGGATGTACGAAACTTTCTATGATCTCGTATGCATGCATTATACAATGTCTGAGATGCTTTCCCTGGAGTGTTAATGAGATGAAGTAGCTCGTATCAAAACTACGGTGGCTAAGGTTTTCATTAACAGCATGTGTAAACCTCAAGGAGCTTCGGAGGCAGATACAGTTTGGCTTCACTCCTGCATTTAAAGTTTCACCAGTGACCTTGTAGCATGCCGACAGTCTCACACTGTTAGGTCACGAGCTTTATTGCATGCTTTGTTATTTTACATTAAATGTAGCAGAACAAAATGTAAATTATTGCAAACAACTTGCACACATTTTATCAGCAGTTTTTGTTTATTAAATGCCTCTTGTTATGAATTATGTGCAGGTGTAATTTGTCAGTGTGGGACTCGGATGAGCCTGTGCCCAGGGCAGAGCTCCTGAAGGGGGTGGCAGGTGCTCATGGGCTTCTCTGTTTACTCTCAGACAAAATTGATGCTGAGGTCTTGGATGCGGCTGGTAAGGCAAATCTCTATTTACGCTTTAGAACAACTGCAGGTGAAGATACTGATTTGGTAATACTGACAATACACATTAAATGTTCTCAGGACCCAACTTGAAAGTGATCAGCACTCTCTCTGTGGGATTTGACCATCTTGCCATAGATGAGATAAAGAAACGGTAAGTTTGCATTTCTGTAAGCAATTAGATTTGACCCCAGAAAGTGAGAAAATGGACAGTGGATCGATTATGATGGATCACAGTCAGGATGTTTATATAATTTAAACACATGTACTATCTTTCTTTGCCCCAGAGGCATAAGAGTTGGCTACACTCCTGATGTTTTGACAGATGCTACTGCTGAGCTGACTGTGGCTCTGCTCTTGGCCACTTGCCGACGTCTTCCCGAGGGTGTAGAGGAGGTGAAAAAGTCAGTCCAACACCTTTTCTAATACATTGTGTCATATATCACAGCTTTGTAGTATCAATTCCAAATGTTCAACAATCTTAAAGGGATAGTCCATCCAAAAATGAAAATTCTTGTCATCATTTATGCACTTTCTCCTGAGGAACACAGAAGATATTCTGAAGAATGTTGGTAACTAAACGGTTTTGCTTCCTCTTGACTTCCATTGTTTGGGCAAAACATAATGTAAGTCAATGGAAACTTAAACAGTTTGGTTACCAATGTTACTTGAAATATCTTCTTTTGTGATCCTCAGAAGAAAAAAAAGACATAAGGGTGAGTAAATGATGGCAGAATTTTCATTTTTGGGTGGACTATCCCTTTAATGTTTAGTAAGCATAATCTTTAAAAACAAAGAGTCATTACCCCTGTAATATCTGTTTTTTTGGCATATAATTTCCCATCTCTCTCAGTGGCGGCTGGAGTACATGGAAACCTCTGTGGCTGTGTGGTTATGGTCTTTCGGGCAGTACTGTTGGGGTGATTGGTTTGGGCCGCATAGGTACAGTTATGAATTATTCATTTTTTCTCTCTCTACCATAAATAAGCTACCTATGCATCTGCTCTATTATGTACACCATCTGTTCTTTTAATGAAGTGACAAATTCAATGACAATCATAGTGAAAACAAGTCACTTTACAAATAAGCACCCTGTTACCATATGTAACGTGATCTCTCTGGATAATTGAATATGTCGTCCAATTTATGCTGTTAAAACAATGAAGGTGAATTGTTTAGACATTATCATTATAGAGAGAATTACATTGGCTCTAATAGATTTGTTTAATTGGTGATTTGTAGGTTTGGCCATTGCAAGGCGACTAAAGCCTTTTGGAGTGAAGAGACTGCTGTACACAGGCAGACAACCCAAACCTCAGGCTCAAGAGATTGATGGGGAATATGGTAAGAAAAGACAAGAAATTGCTTGATGCAACTCAATATATGAATACAGATGGAATAAAACTATTCAGAGGGCATATGAAGATTGTATGATTGCCTCTTTTATTATCTCCACTCAGTGCCTTTAGACACTCTGGTGAGAGGGAGTGATTTTGTGGTGGTATCTTGTTCTTTGACTCCTGACACTCAAGGCCTTTGTGACAAAACCTTCTTCAGCAAGATGAAGAAAACGTCAATCTTCATCAACACCAGCAGGTAAAACACACTTGTTAAAGCAGAGCAGCAGTGGAACATGTTTGATTCTTTACTGCTATATTTGACCCATATTTGTCAAGAACATTACAGTTCTTCTGTAGACTGGCTCTTCTTTTTTTCTTTTAATCTGCTCTGCAGATATATCGATTTTTCAAATCAATACTAAAGTGAAAAAATACTTTATTCTCCTTTCTCTAGAGGGGCGGTTGTGAATCAAGAGGACTTGTTTGGAGCCCTCAGCAGTGGTCAGATTGCAGCAGCGGGGCTTGATGTTACAACCCCTGAACCTCTGCCCACCGACCACCCACTGCTGACCCTTAAAAACTGTGGTGAGTGAAAAGCAGCTTTTAAATCTCACTAGTGCTCTTGTACATTGTAAATCCACTTCAATACAGTGTGATTTTTTGCCAATGAAAAGCCATGTAATAGTAATCTAACTCAAGTCTTGCTTTGTCTTACAGTGGTTCTCCCTCATATCGGCAGTGCCACCTACTCCACACGTGGTGTCATGAGCGAACTGACGGCAAACAACTTGCTGGCAGGCCTGACGGGCTCTGAAATGCCCAGTGAGCTGAAACTGTAGTGCTCTGGAATTTAGATGCCATATGTCATTATATGAATGGAAAAGTCAGTAGCATACATCTAACCATTAAATCCACTGCATTAACTAGATGAGATTAGAAGGGATAAAACATGTATTAAAATCATCTCACATGGTTAATTTTGATCATGACTGGAACGAGATGACAATTTGATATGCTAAACATGCACATTTGTTCTACTGTGATATTGCACATTCAAAGTCAACACTCAAACGTCCTTTTACACTCCAAGCTGAAGTAGAATGAATGTTATAGGTATTTAATTTGTAACAATAAAGGATTAATTGAAAATTCCTGTATTTGACATCTCTTGGCGAAGCAGTTTTTGTTAAAGAAATAGTTAAACCACATTTTCTAAACACCAGGATTTGAATGTAATGTGAAATGTCATAGTCATTACATAAATTGTCCGTAGCATGTTTAGCTTTTACCCTCATAACACAGTATAATGAATCCAAATGTATCAATGGGTACTGGGATTTTAAATTTACATTAAAGCAAAGTAAATGTTATAAATCCAATCGAAGTTTTAGTCTCAACAACTCTGTCAATGGGAATAATTGATGAAAGATTTATTGCTTAGACCATTGTGAACATGACAACATTTTGGTAGACAATATACAAATCTTGTTTGCCATAGTTTTCAACTGAGATTGGATGAGAACAAATCAAGTACATTCAATTGCATCCAGTAAAAAAATATTAAATAAAATAAATGATACAAAGTTACATCATCTCTTCATTAACTGCCTTGGTAAGTGACTGTACAGCGGAGTCCTCCATGCTCATCTGGCAGGGAATGTTTCTGTTCATGGTGAAGTTTCATATGCTGTCCAGCTTCTTCAAAACATAGGGTGCTGAAAAACAAAAAGCCACTTATTTTCAACCAACATAAACCTTTTGATTGACATTAAGAGACGTTGCTCTGTTTGACACAGAGTTGAATAAGCTCTAACTATACACTGTCTCTAACTTTAAAGGTGACCTCTATCATTCATAGCCATGGAGACCCCATTAAATGCTGAATAGATCATCAATCAACACAACTCACATTGTGCATCGTGAAAAATAATTAATAAATAATTCCAGTTTTAAACCGATCACACGTGCACATCTGATCTAACCTGCTACACGCATGAAGCGCCTGGATACTCACTGACTCGCAGAAGCGCAACATAAATCAAAAAGTTGCGAACAGACGTGATGACATCCTCGCGCATTTTTTTCTTCGTCTCCTCCGGGTCCATCTTTGGCCCAAGTCCCTCAATTTTAAACATGTTTAAACTGGAATCGAGGATTATATGTGCCTCAAACGATCACTCCAAGCCACATTCAATCCAAAAGGCATGCGAAAAGGAAAATACGTCACGTCGGACCTGCTTCTAGGACCCCCGCTATTAGCCAGCTACTTTGTGCCTGATAGTAAGTCGTGTATTATCACGATCAATACATAATTAAAAATAATGCGTTCCTAATATAATAACATTTTATGATACTTCAAGATGCATATATACTACGAATTATTAATATATATTTTAGAAAACGCATTTAAAATGTGTCATTTTAGTCAGGCAATATTAAAAATAACACTTTTTTTTTGTCACGGCTCAGTGTTTTGATTTTTGGTGCGTGTTTGCTGTGAATCGCCTCTATCTGTGTGTAGCCTACTAAATAATGTGATTGATTAATTGTTGATTTTAATTCTTTTTATACAGACATTATCACATATATCATGGCTTTTAGTATTTAGTATCCTGTGGCACTGAATCATTTTTAAAAGCACAAAAATTGTAGCTGCATGTAATTTACATAAAAAGTCCACATTAGTGTATTTAGTGAATCATGGAGCACAATGGACTCCAGTCCAGTAACGCTTGTCAGACGCACCTGAAATGTATTAATGGATTCACTGAGACGTCGCCCGTCTGTTTACCCAGTAAACGTAAACGAAATGATGTGAATACTGTAAATGGCCACGAAGAGGATGGTCCTAAAGGGTTTCCTTCCAAAGAGAGCTTGAGGAAACTTAAGTATGGCTCTTGGCAGGGCTCAATCTATAGGTGCAGTAGTGATGGGCAAATGAAGCCTCATGAAGCACCGAGGCTTTCCTCTGACTGTTTCGGGAAAAGATTCAAAGCTTCGCGAGTGTCAAAAATAGAATTGACCATCTGGTGGTCAATAAAAAATATAGCCAAAAGCCTGTGAAAATGGCTGGGTATTTCTGGGTACAAAAAATAAGATGAGCTTTAAATGGAATTTTAATCTTTGGCATTAAGTAAAATTTTAATTTAATATAGACCTGACAATAATGATTGAAATGACTTTCAATCACCCATTCAATCTAAAATGTCCACTTCAGTGCATGTTGTAAATGTCAATATAGTCTGTTAATCTTTTAACAATTTAATGTAATTATTTCTAAATAATGTAAATAATAAGAATGTTATCTAGTACACGGACAAGTGTAGTGTTCAAACGCAAACAAAAGCTTTCACGATACTTGCGTTGACATAATGGTCTAAAACAGGTGTAGTTCATCTCTTTGAACACTAGACTGCAGCGTAACACAAGGCATCTCCCATGATGCTTAAACTGCGCGGTTAACCTAAACATGAAATGAAGTCTGGATATGAAACCACATGTGTGGCACACAGTGCACCTTGTAGTACACACGCTATATAAATAAAAGACAAAAAAGAAAAGAATCCCCTTCACTTGTTTGTTGTTATTGCTTTGAGAGGAAACTCTCCACACAAATGTCTAATGTTATCAAGCTGGGCCTATGTTTACTTAACTTTAACATATCTACCACAAAGGGTATTTTTCTAGGCCCTAACTCCACTCAGGTGGGACTGAAAGCAGTACGCACGCTTCATTGATGACAGCAGACACCCGTGTGCCTCCTGTGAGGATAGAGTAGCTTTCTGTCGCAGACAGCTAGAGCTCTCTCATCCTCCGTTTCAGCTGGCAAGGGGCATTGGACAGCCCTAACCCTGAGTTTCTTCCTTTCTAACTGAGAATCTGATTAAATGAGGCCTGGTTGGCTCTGACAGATACCGAGTGCTGGGGTGGTGATGAGAAAATTAGCTCGTTATCACCACCTGAGAGAGTGAGTCAGCATGTTTAGTGGGGATGAGATTTGCTCATTTCAAAAGCTTCTACGTCGTAACTGACCTAACTAAGATTTTGCACAAACATTCGATTAGGGTACGTTGAGTTAAATTGAGATGTAAATCATTTTGAATTTAACTATACCTATGCCTATATTTATCCAGCTAATACACCATTAAAGAGGATATTGCTATTGTGATAATGGCAATTATTATGATAACAGCTTGGACATCTATGGCAACATGCGTTTATGGTTTCTCAGTCTGCGGTCTCACACTTTGGTTAGTTGCACATAAGGGAATACTAACAATTTCTGTTTTTCTTTGTCCTTGAACTCAGTGATAAAAAGCAGTGTATGAACTAAAACTTACTTAGTCATATAAACATGTTAATTTAAAGTTTAAATGGCTGAATTCAGAATTGCTTACCAGTGTACTTCAAAGAGGTTTAACAGAAAATCATGATGTTAGTGTTTATAATATCTTAGTCGCATTTAGCAGATTAGAGCTGGGTGATAATACAGTTTACATATACAACAATACAAGCAAGCAATCGGTTGGGATTTGATATACAGAATACATAATTTTACATGGGTATACTGTATGCATATAAAGATGGCTATATTTATACTGTGGGTATATGAAAGAATCACCCCCCTTTAAAATAATCAAATTTTGTTGCTTTGCAGCCTGAAATGAAGACGGACACAGTTTTTGTTTTATCCAGCTGTATTTACTCAGTGCAACTTAGGCCATGTCCACACGTACACAGGTATTTTTATAAACGGAGTTTTTCCTTCTTTCGTTTAAAAAAAAATCTCCATCCACATGAAAACGCAAACGCATGCTATAAAGCACTGTCAAGAGCATGCCAAACCAACAGGTGGCGATATAATCTCAACCGTAAAGCCATGTTGGCCAATCAGAAGCCTGAAAAAGTCTCCAGTAGGCGAAGATAACAGCGCAGGCTCCGACGTCACAAGCCAAAAACAGGAACGGCCTAACCGCGTAGAAAAAGCTGTGGTTTTAAAAATAACCACGTTCGTGTGGACAGGGCCTTATAACATCCAAGTGAAAGATATAACACCAACATGTCAGAAAAAAATAAAAAACCAGAGGACCAAAGGATCACCCCCTCCTAAAAATGACTTGTGAACTCAATCAGGTGTAGCTAATCATCTTCTCAATGGCACACAAAACCATTTGACTTTCAACTCTAATCAGCTGTGGCCATTTTGATTAGCTCGGCATGAAAAGAGCTTTCCTGGAGCATTTCAGTCCTTGGTAGTGCAACTGAAGCAAACAATCAACTATGGGTGGCAAGGCACTGTCAAAAGATCTCCGGGATAAAGTTGTGGAAGGCAAAAGTCAGGAGATGGATACAAAAAATGTCAAAGGCTTTATCAATGCCTAGAAGCACAGTGAAGTCTATAATTAAGAAGTGGAAGGTATTTGGTACAACACAGACCCTCCCTGGATCAGGACGTCACTCCAAACAGGATGAAAGAGTCAGGAGGAAACTGGTCAGAGAGGCTACCAAGAGGCCTACAGCAACTCTAAAGCAGTTGCAGGAATTTATGACAAAGAGTGGTCATTGTGTGCATGTGACAACAGTTTCACAAATTCTCCACAAATATGGCTTCTATAGGAGGGTTGCAAGAAAAAAGCCACTCCCCAAGAAAGGCCACAATCAGTCACGACTGAGCTTTGCCAAAACACACCTTGAAGATTCTGAGGCAGATGAGACTAAAATTAAATTATTTGGCCTCAACACCAAACAATATGTCTGGTGGAAATCCAATACAGCTCACCATCCAAATAACACCTACTTTAAAGCATGGAGCTGGTAATATCCTGTTATGGAGGTGTTTCTCTGCAGCGGGGACTGGAGCACTTGTCAGGATAGAAAGAAAAATAGTCAAATTCTTGAGGAAAATCTGCTGCCCTCTGTCAGAAAGTTGTCAATGGGAAGAAGGTTTACCTTCCAACATGACAATAACCCAAAGCACACAGAAAAACTGATCACAGTGGTTTAAGGAAAAAAAGATGAATGTCCTTGCATGGTCTAGTCAGAGCACAGACTTAAACTCCATTGAAAATCTGTGGAATGACTTGAAGACTGCAGTCCACAAATGGTCGCCATAAAATTGAACTGAACTTGAGCAGTTCTGCAAGGAAGAGTGGGCAAATATCGCAAAGTCTAGATGTGCAAAGTTAGTAGAGACATATCTCAACAGACTCCCAGACATATCCCAAGGCTGTAATTAAAGCAAAAGGTGGTTCAACAAAATACTGACACAAGGGGATGATCCTTTTTTTAACTCCGTGATTGTTTTTTTTTTCTTTTTTTTCTGACATATTGGTGTTATATCTTTCACTTGGATGTTATAAGTTGAGTAAATACAGTTGGATAAAACGAAAACTGTGTCCGTCTTCATTTCAGGCTACAAAGCTACAAAATGTGATTATTTTAAAGGGGTGATTCTTTTCTATACTCACTGTATTTTCAACTTTATATATAGAGCTGTGTGATAATATAGTTATAACGTAGCACATTTTGTGACAATTTGCTATTTAGTATATATATAGCTATACATTAGCATACTTTATATATCTGGGTAAAGTTGGATGTACTACTGTATCCAACCTTAAATATATCTCTGAGCAATATTATAGTCTAAAAGATCTGTCTGTACTCTGGTTACATTTTCGGCATGCAATGACGAACATGCTTAAACCTTATAAACTTTATTTAAAGAAATTACCTAAAGCCTATCCTATCTATGATGGAGGTGTTATGTAGTTGAGTTAATGCCCGAAATTAGCTCTACATTGATGCAGAGGCCAGCTGTAAGAGCTTCAGTTTGATGTGACATCTGATCAGTGCTTACAGGCATCTGTGCTTGTCTAGTCAGAGCCAGCTGTCCTATGCTATGATTGAGATCACACCGGCACCTCGTCTGTGCCAGACTAGCGGTGTTTGGCACTCGCCATCAGCCATTATTCAAGACCCTGCAGCTCCTCCATGCACTGCTGCACAAATGCAGGATAACTGCCATCTGCTGAAAATCCTGTCACAGTCAGAATCTTTTAACCAGTCAGTGCATTAGCCAGGGAATGGAATGCTACACGGTTAGAGCTGGATGGTAGGATGATGATGATTATGGCTGGGAATGAAAGGGCAAAGGGGTGGGGCTAATCTAGACATATAATTACTGAACAGCAAGTCTTTACTTTGAAACAGCACTACCATTTCAAGCTCTAAACGGCTGAAGATTAAACTATTATATAGTTCCTCTTTTGAAAAATTAGTTAGCTACACTACACAAATAATAAAAAGCAGCTAACTACATTTTATGTATGTATAAATTACTGTTCAAAAGTTTGGGGTCTGTAAGATTTTTGAAACAAATCTCACATGCTCACCAAGGCTGCATTTACTGAATCAAAAAGTTACTAAGAAGAGTAATATTGTGAAATGCTAGCACAATTTAAAATAAGTGTTTTATATTTTAATATATTTTAAAATCTAATATATTCATGCTTTGGAAAAGCTGAATTTTAAGCAGTCATTACTCCAGTCTTCAGTGTCATATGATCCTTTAGAAATTATTCTAATATGCGGATTTGGTAATATTTTTGTGGAATTTTTAAAAAAAATAATCTTTTCATAAATAGAAAGTTTAAAAGAACATTTACATGAAATTGATATTTTTTGTATCTTAAAGGGGTCATCAATCAGCTTGTAACACTCCAAAGAGAAAGGAAAACTTGAAATCGCATCATATGATCCCATTAATATTAATCTGAATTAAGGTGAAACTTAATAGTGGAACATATGAGAGAGAAGAATACCAGTTTATTGCCTCCGTTTACTGAATTGTAAATGTGCATTGAAGAAAGGCACAACTATTGTCACATGTCACAGAGTTAGCAACATCCACAGCACCAGATCCCTACACTCCGCCCACTCGTTCCCAATCTCCAGAGTTCTGATCACCTGTACCTGTCACAGCCAATTACTACACACCTTATAAGCCTGCGCACTTCAGTTCACCTTTGTCTGGTCTCGTCGTTCACATGGACACTTTCCTGACTACTTACCCGTATGGACTTACCTAAACGATATCTTCTGCCCCCTTCTGTCTTCAACAACTCTGCATCCAGCTACCTCATTCGGTTCTCCACCTCCATTACACCCAACCTGCTAAAGATAAGACTGTTATTCTATACCATTACCTCTGCATTGGTCCATTTACCATTTACTCACCTGCTCTCTGCATTAAACTACCAATCAGCAATAAAAACCTGTTTTCTGGAATTACCAGTCTGCATCCTTCTGTTCTGTGACATCACATTACAGAATTTTTTTTTTTAAGCGACTACCGTTACTACAAGTTTGTTTTTAATACTCCCCAGAATGGTTTGTACAGATTCACTTGTATTCCTAACACATTTGAAGCAGCTTGTCGCATATGATAACGGTTATCACACATATCCAACGGCTTCCCAAAGGTGCGTGTGACACAAAAAGAGATGCTTTCTGCACGATTGTGTGAGTATCTTGGAAAGTCTTGTGAAAATTTTCCCCAGGGAAGGCATTTTCAACCTCAGTAAGTCATAATTCAGACATTAAGTCCCTTCAGTGATAAGACTATATGAGCCATGTTAACAGGGGGTTCAAAGGGCCCTTGGTCACACGCTCACCTGGCTCCTTATAAAAACCCATGCCTGGACAGGAGGAAGATAGGGGCCATGAACCGGTTGTGTGAATCAACACGGGCTTTTGAAAGAGCCAGCAGCCTGCGGACATGTTTATGCTAAAATATCACAAGAGGAAACAACATGGTGTGACTAGTGTGCGTTTACTTCTCTGTAGGTTAGGGAAAGGTTTTTTACCATGCCCTGTGGCTAACTGTCATATTCAAATGGTTCCCAAACGATTTGAGAAAAAAATCGTGCTTGCACAGTGGTTTCTCCTGACAGCTGTCTCTAAGTATTGCTCTCGTGCCACAGAATATTCCACTTGACACTTAAAAGCGACACAGTAACAAAAAAAGACAGTATTATTAGCCCTCTCTTTCATAGGAATATTATGAGTTTAGTAAAAGTTAAACACAATTTACAGCATTTATGACATAATATTGATTACCACATATTTAACTTCAACTTGTCCTCCCTTCTCCTAAGAAAAGATCAGGGTACAGTGAGGCATTTACAACTGAAATGAATGGGGCCAGTTTCTAAATGTTAAAATAGTCACTTTTACTCACATAGTACAGCCACAAGATGCAAACAACACTCTAAAAAATGCTGGGTTAAAAAGGGACAAACCCAGCTATTGGGTTGTTTTGACCCAGCAGTTGGGTTGTTTTGAACCCAACCGCTGGGTCAAAACAACCCAATAGCTGGGTTTGTCCCTTTTTAACCCAACATTTTTTAGAGTGAATATGAACTGAAGTTATTCAATTTGACAACGTCATCACATCAGTGCAAGGCTATAAACTCTAAAATAACTGTATAAATGATTACTTGAACAGCTTCAAATAATACACAAATTTTAGCAGAATAATTAAAGTGCTTTTATAAAATTATATACTTCACATTTCTGTTTTTAAATCTCTCATTTGCCCCTTTTACGTCCATTGTAGGTGCCTCACATTTAAGCAGGACAAGTCAAAAATATATTTTTTTGTGGTAATCAACATTATGCCACAAATGCTATTGTTTGAGCTTATATTCCTTTAATCTAAGATCTATCAACAAACCAAGCATGTACACAAGATGAAAATAGGAGAAAAGTAAAGAATAATGACACAACACATTAAGCTCTGACTCCTGATTACTTTCATATTTCTCTGTGAAAGGCCAATTGTGACTCACTGTCAATTTGTGGAAGATTAGCAAAACTGTACTCATCTTTCCGATAAACCGCTTTCTTTTTCCCTTTTCTTGCCCCCTCTTTTCATCTCTCCTCTTGTCATTAATTATGCCGGGGCTCTTCTGAGTGGTAACAGCCAGTGGAGATATAATAAAGAACTCTTATCACTTTTTCATTACGTTCCAAATCAGGCCTCCCGGTTAGCGGCTGCGGGATAACAGATTGGCCCGTGTAATATTAGGCCATGGCTGTGGACAGATAGTGGCCTGGGGTTGGATCTGATACACTATAGGTTATCAGAGTGATAAGGTTAGAGCTGCGAGATTGGTCACTCAATGGCACGGGTGCTGGTTTTCCGAGGATTACACGTCAAAAGCAGTTATAGTCAGAGGAGTGTTGCGCATCGTTCGGCTTTAGCGGGACAGATCATATAGATATGTGTGATGTCTTCTGTCTATTGACATCCATCAATCCATCCATCCACTTTTTCAAGCCAACATTCAAAATTACTGTTTTCCTCAAGGGAGCAAGTCCTATTTCCTGTGAAAATTTAGTTTTTTTCTTAGACTTTTAACTGGAAAAGAATGAAAAAAGAGCAAAAATGAGTTTTACTTTTGATTTTTGCAAAACATTCTTCAGTTTTTACTTCAGTGATACCACTTAAAATAATCATTTAGACTATAATACCAATTCTTATCGCAAAGCGAAAACATCAAGGCCAATGACATTCTTAATGACAAACATTAATACTAAGCTCAATAAAATGGTAATTAAGAAGCTGTTTGATGTCACCTTCTACTTCCTTTAAAGTATGTCCTCAGACATCTTTTAAATCTTTTGATGAGTCATCATCATAATAATACTGTCATAAGCCCGATTCGGACGGTAATTGTTTCTCAGGGGGACGTAAGTGATTTTCACCATTTACAGGGGGTAGTCGGTGATTTAATTGCCGTCCGAATCCAGGATGTCTGTGTTTTTCTCTCACCACCCCCGTAAAAATCCCCGGCCAAATTACCTACTGTTTTTTGACAAACACCAAGGTCGTGTGGTAATTTAATTGCCGTCCGAATCCACATCTCTGAGTTTACGAGAAGAAATCGATTCAAAATTCAGTGCTTAAACCCTTTTTGAGCACTCCCGAACGTAAACCGTAAGGTACGTTAACTGTTGTACTTCGGTGTAATTTGCATAGGCCTACATATTTATTTCTGAAATGCTGGAAAGTATTTAAAAGAAAAATACTTCATAACTGCTCACAGCGACTGGGAGCAGAAAGAGAAGAAAAGCACGTAAACATTCGAAATGGGTCTTTTTTATGGCAGCAGAATGTTAAACCACTATTGCTAAAATATAATAACAATAATATTTCTAGCAGCTAAAGCACAGCATGCTAATCAAACCTCTGTTGCTAATATATATATATATACAGTGGGTACGGAAAGTATTCAGACCCCCTTAAATTTTTCACTCTTTGTTATATTGCAGCCATTTGCTAAAATCATTTAAGTTAATTTTTTTTCCTCA
>NW_015664994.1:1130265-1158318 GCF_001515625.1 Sinocyclocheilus rhinocerous | reverse complement strand
TATTCACAGAGGAGGAGTGAGTTCTGTGATCCTACGAACCCGGGAACGCGCTGCTCAGGTGACCAGTCACATAATTGTCTGCTGTAAATAAAATTAATTTTATTTACAGCAGACAATTATGTGACTGGTCACCTGAGCAGCGCGTTCCCGGGTTCGTAGGATCACAGAACTCACTCCTCCTCTGTGAATAGATCGCCATCCGAATCCATGAGTTTTATCACTGAGGTGATATGTAAATTTATTTTTACAGACGTCCACATGAAAAACAATTACCGTCCGAATCGGGCTAGCTTTTTTGCTCAGTGGGCTTCTTGAAAGATCTAAAGACGCACATGCATGTCTTTCATATTGCGATGGTAATGAGAGTATTCAGAAACCATTCCTGTGTGCTCAAGCTCATTCACATCATAGACATTTTCAAACATCCTTGTTCTACAGAACCCCAGGAAGATTGTTACTTTGACGATTGCCAAGACACTAATCGTAAGGATGAAAGACCCAAAGAAACATTACCTTCTGTATCAGCATGGTTACAGAGTCTACTTCAGACAAATTAAACTGCAGCTTCTAGCATTCTCTTATTTGACTCGCTAGCTAACAACACAAAATACGTGCTTGTAAATAACAGAAGCTGCATTAGTTATAGTCAGTGTGCTTGAGCATATGGATGATGTGGAAAATGGAGTGTCTGTCAGTTATTGTAGATAAGTGCATATGATGTTAACGACGTCTCTTTTATGCTATGTCTGCAGCTGTCTTTGTCCATTTACAGGAAATCAAAAAAAGAATCTTCTTTAAATTAGCATACTGAAAACTTTAGCAAGGAAAACAGCTACCCAATGTCGGACGTTTTACACAGGGAAAAAATACTTTTTTCTTAAGGAATGAAAAACAAAAAAATTACAAATCCTTAAATTGCCCATTATGCTTCATCCAAGAGTGGTGCTGAGATGCCAGCTTGTTTCAAGTTATTGATCCGGAATATCAAAGTTCTATTGTAGCTCTGCTTTTCTCCTGGAAAAGCTCTATATTTTGTTCCCTCTCACCTGGCTCTTCATTTTCAATTCATTTCAAACAACACTATGAAAATTGCTGCAAGACAGATTTCTGTTTGTGTGCATGTACAGATGCAATTTGGTTAACGGTTAGCAGGTGATTTTTTTTATTCAAAAACAAGTGCCTTTTTTACACCCACATAAACCACTGTTCAAAAATTTAGGATAAGTATCTTATGCTCACCAAGGCTGCACTGGTTTTCAAAAACACAGTAAAGACTGGAATATTGTAAAAAAAAAAAAAAGTATTACAATAAAAACTACTGTTTTCTATCTTAATATATTTTAAAATGTATTTTTCCTGTTATGGCAAAGCTGATTAGTAATGCTGATGTACTCTTTAGTGTCACATCATCCTTTAGGCATTATTCTAATATGTTCAAGAAACATTGATGAATAGAACAGAACAGCATTTATTTTTGAAATAGAAATCTTTAAAAAATATATAAAGATATTAAAAAAATATATATGTCTTTACTGTGAATTTATAAATTTATTTAAAAAAAAATCTTAATGACCCCTTTGATCGATAGTGTAATAAAACTGTGATCAGCTCTCCAGGTCTTCTACTTAAGACTGAAACTGCACAGATCCTCAACTGTTTGGCCACCCTTTTCTTTTGTGTCCTGTCCAGTCTTGTCTACCTCAATTTTGAAATTACCACATTGTACATTTGACTGTGAGTTGCTCTGCAGAGTGTTGGATATAACTTAATGCCATTTTCATGCAGAGCCTGAATGAAAACACAGCAAATGTTTTCACACTGTTAAGGCGTACATCCACTGTCTGTTTTTGAGTTCAATTTCTTCACTATTGTGAAATAGCTTGTCAAATACAGAGGAGAATGTCGGCTTCAAAAGATTAAGCTGAGGTATAGGAATAATTGAGGTGTTCTTCATCTGTGTATGAAGCTGTGCTCTACATATAACCCCTTAAAAATATATACAAGAAAACCCTGAATTTAAGTTCATTTAACTACAATAGATCTCCTAAACTAGAAAAGGAAATGTTTTACCAAAAACATTTTTGTGATAAACACTGCCACATATGAACAGCTTTCTAAAACCTTTATGCCACACCTCAAATGACAAGGGAACTTATAGTAATGTAACTATTAATTAGCAAGTTCTGTTATGTTCTATTAAAGTTCTGATGCACAAAAACCATTACTAATCCAAATATTCCAACTCAAACATGTTCACGTCAGTCAGACAGACAGACAGACAGACAGACACAGATAGATAGATAGATAGATAGAAACAATGGAAAATGAAGTAATGAAAACAGAATAATCTAATTTTAAACTGACCAGTTTACCCAATATGTAACTGTATGTGTTTTTCTGCCTATTAGACATCATTAATTTAGCAACATAGACAGCAGCTCCATCATGCAAATAGCACTCCTCACACAAATCAGGCTATGTAGAGCAATGCTGGCATCAGTCATTAATGAGACATTTCAGTTAGGATGCTGCCTTAAGGTTTTGTTGACAGCATATCGTAATGTGTAACATTAGTCATTAGTAACTATGTCATGTTGTTGATTACCTGCAATATGAAATCACATTTAGCCTTTCTACAGCCATACAAGTCGAGACAGATGGAGGCTGTCTAAATTGTAGAGAGGTATTTTGCCCTGTAAAAATGATTATCCATTCTACACGTCAGGTTTTTCTTCTTGCCGTTAAATTTGCAGTATTTCAAATGAATTCACAAGTACGGGAAATGAAAAGCACATCCAATTTAAGAGAGAGCGTGACTGAAGATTAACATTGTGGTGGGCTATTACTGTGGCCAGTAGGAATTCTCCAAAGGAATAAGCTCCACAGAGGCTCTGCAGAGTTTCCCCCTTCATCTCCGGCACTTGTGGCGCTTGGCAGCATACAACAATAATGAAGGCAGCACCTGCTATGAATTAATTCATAGATCATCTGCTTCCTTTATTAATGCGTAAAGACTTACTAGGCGAACTGCGCACCTTCACATCCAACCTCTTTGATTAATGCTTCTTCTGAAAACCACATCAGTTAGAGAAGGCGCTATCTGGTATTTGTCTTTACAAGATCGTATCGACTTTTGTGAGCTCATGCAGAAAATGAACTGTCATGTACGCAACCGGTCACAAAATGAAGGCCATTAATACCTCTGGACTAGCGTGGACAGACTCGCCATCCTCTGCCTCGAGTGTTGGGAAAATAAGCACGTCTGTCTGAATGGATGTCAGCACTCCCTCATCACAGCAGCCAGTCACATCAGAAGAATAGCTGTAATAAGACCGACTTATCAGCACTTTTCTTAGAAAAACATATTAGAATGGGCATGAAGTGGGGAGATGATACAACAAGCTATTCCAGCGTGTGTTAGAGAAGCTAATGACATTACTATCAGCACAAGCGTCACCGAGACTTCCACTCCACGCAATGAACGCCACTGATGTCTGGCTTTTGCAGGCGCATAAACTGAAGCTTGAAGCCAGATCAATGTGCAAACATAGGCCGCTAAGAGCAGATACATTGCACTACAACATTTCGCTAATGATACTAAAGAATCTTCCGGGCTGAGTTATTAAAGTGAATTGGTTAAGTTTAATACATCATTTTTGTATAATGTTTAAAGTGAGAGATGCAATTTTGATCCAACATATTCTAGACTATAAAAATCTGCTTATATAATATATGTGGCTATAAATAGTACCCAATCCAAGATCAAATGATTTGTTCTGATGATTCACACTGGCCTCCCTGTCACGATTCGATTTGATTCATAAGCACTCCATTTGATTAGATTCTAATTTGATTCAAAGTTATTTATATATTTCAATTATAATGTCCTAATAGAAATAGAATTAAAATAAATAGAAAGATGTGCATCTTTTTCAGGTATATTAATAGGCTTTGTTGTAATTAATGGAGTATTTTGGTTAAGATCACAGTTGAATGTGAACCTACATGAGACAGATGTATGGCCTTGAAAAAAGTGAACACTGCATTCATCTTGGTGCTGCTCTAACCCTGCATCCCATTTAGATTATGGCTTAAAATCGCAACAACCAAACATGATGCACACAATTTCCCTGTAAAAGGCCAAACTTTATGGTAATTTCAAAGCCTAACAAATCATACAGCTCTGTTGGTGCAATTCACAGAAACATGATCCAGTTTCTTTATATGAAGAGTCACTGGTTGTACAAAACCTTCACTAAGTCATAGTTGACATTAACTGAAACATAAACTAATTTAACCTCCAGGGCCTAACAACTTCTAGACTTCCAGTGAAGCTTCACTAAGATGAACTCTGTTCGAATAGTTCTGGTCAGGTTCTCCTTTTGAGCCCTTCATTCAGCATTTGATTTATTATTTAGCACCCTGATAATATTAAAGAAGTGCTAAAGAAGAGAGAAAAGAATCGTCGATAGAAAAGCCAGTACACAATACACTGGGAAAGAGTATTAAAATATTAAAGGGGTCATATGATGTTGCTAAAAAGAACACTATTTTGTGTATTTGGTGCAATGAAATGTGTTTATGCGGTTTAAGGTTCAAAAAACACATTATTTGTGGGGGCGTGTTAGAACGAGCCGTTTTAGGTAGGAGTGGTTGACTCTTAACTTTTATAAAGAATATCTCTTTGGATTTGAGACTTTAGTCTTTGCAACTTTACAGATCTTCTTTATGCACCAAGAGCTTGTAACACTCCAAAGAGAAAGGAAAAAATTAAATCGCATCATATGACCCCTTTAAATAATTCATAACGTGTGATTTGTCATGATTTATCATGCAGGTATCACTGTTGAATAAACCAGCATTGTTGGGTTTTGGATGCTGGTGTCCATACCAGGCTTCTTATCAAGCTGATCTAGCATGCTACCCTTGGACAGCTATCTTCCAAATGAAGACAATGCTAGTTGATCATCTTTCTTTTTCTTGGTGAAAAACTGCTTGTCTATCAGTTAGACCATCACCAGCTCTGACTAGCCTGGACCAGCATGGGAAAAAAAGCTGCCAATGGGGAAGACATAGCCAACAGACAGCTGCCTGAATATTTGTTGGTGTAGCAAACATCCAGAATTCAAAATGTGAATATGTCCCAAAAGGCTCAGTGTTTGGACACTGCTCTGGTTTTTATTACTAGAGGACTTTCAGTCCATAACTCTGTTTTGGCGTCAAAATTAAGCCGCGTTTGAGCTAAAGAGACTTCAAACAGCCCTGCTCAGTTGCAAATGTCTAAAAAAACTATAACTTTACATGCATGAGAGACTTCTGTTCAGAGAGTAAAATCTAGCTGACATCTGCCTGAATCCCCCTATTGAATCTGACACCTTTGGTGCACAATCAATGCCAAGGATCAATGTTCGGCCCTTGCTGAAACAAAAATTTTCAGACCACCCAGATAAATAATTTATTTCACTCATGAATTATAGACTATAGATGAGAGAGACAAAAACAAAATGGACTCCAAGATAAAATTCCTTCTTTCAAAACCATGTTAGCCTCGGTTTCATTATTCGTAGTTAGTACTGAGAGAAGCATTGTGTGTAATAAAATGCCCAATGGCTCAAACATTCAGACAGAATCTGATGCTTACTTTGACCAACCGAAAGCCATTAAGTGTCTCAGCTGTAATTGGATTCTCAAAAGGACGCCTGCTTAGTGCTCATACCTCAAAGCCAACAGCAAATGCACATATTTTCAACCGTCACTGTATGTGTAAACTCACTTCTTTCGTTTTCACATTGCTGTGGAACGATTTGCATAGCCCTGCAGATGCACGTGCTGTGCTTTGTCTCCGAAACATGTGTCTGATGTTCTCCGCATGCACTTATAACCACAGTGGAAGATAAGAAGCATTTCAATGGTGAGCGCCAGGAAAAGAGCATCAGACACACATTTTTAAAATGAGGTTTTTCTGCTGTGATACCTTTGGGGCTCTGGGTCCACTTAACTGCAGTGTCATTAGTTAGGATTTAAATGAGGACTTTGTTGTTCCGCAGTGCCATCCATTTAGACTTTAATTACAAACAGTATGTTCGGTGGCATCAGGGAACAGAATGACACATTACATGCTGGATACTTATTCCGTTGTGCTAGTTGTGTGAATTTCGGTTAAAAATGAAGCTAAAGAGCATAATATTGATGTGGATGTATAGAAGTTGAGCCTCCAGCGAGCATATCACAGTCACACAACCCAATTATGCAAACGAATGTAAGGGATGGAGCATCAACTAGAACTGCATAGGTTGACATTGTTTATTTATTAGATTAGACATTTATGAAGCATTTCCTGTGTCTGGAATTAAATGAATAATGCAAGCCTGCTCCTAAGAGATCACCTGAGGGCTTTTAGAATAGTTTCTCAACTGGTGGGTTGTGACCCAAAATGGGCTGGAAGTATTTATTAATAGGATCTTGGACAGCAGGGAAAAGCAATGTTATATGGAAATAATAAAATGCAACTAACTATATAATTGTTTGTGGTTAGGGTAGTAAAACGTATCGTTTTAAAAGGCAGGATAAAATGCTTTTCCTTTTTAACGCTTTATTAATCTCATCAAAGGTCGTGTGTTTAATAAAACACAACAAAACTACACTGTCAGGGGTTTGTAAACTGGGATCTAGGGAGGTCTGTGGGGAAAAATAGAGGGAAAAAAGAGGTTTCAAGAGACGTCAACATTACCTTAAAACTGCTTTGAAGCAATATTTTATTACTGTAAAAAGTGGATAGAAGGAAAATAAATAAGATGATAAAACTTAATTTAAAATTTATATTTACAGATATTATTTTAATAATTTGTTTTGGTTTCAGTACAGTAAAAATATAAAAGCAAATTCTTTAATTTTGCATAATATCAGAGTATAAATGGGTACTATTCTATACTATATTGTACAAACTATAAATAGCACCTTCATATTTTATTATGGGGGTCCCATGAAAGGGGATCATCATATTTTGGGGTATTTGACATCAGAAAGTTTAGGGTCAGTAAGGGGTCAGTTTTTTTTAAAGAAATTAATACTTTTATTCAGCAAGCACACATTAAATTGATCAACAGTGACAGTAAAGACATATATAATGTTACAAAGGATTTCAAATAAATGCTGTTCTTTTGAACTTTCTATTTATTTAAGAATCCTTAAAGAGGTATCACAAAAATATGAAGCAGCAAAACCATTTTCAAGATTGATAATGTTGAAATGTTTCATGAGCATCAAATTAGCATATTGGAATGATTTCTGAAGGATCATGTGATACTGTTGACTGAAGTAATAGCTGCTGAAAATGGTGTCCAATGTAAAACCAGTCTACAACCACTGCTTTAGAACTTCCAGTTGCACTAAGGCAAATTATGCCACTCCCTTCCATCACTGGGCACTTCTAAAAACTTTACACATTCAATCCGACTTCCTATTACTTAGACGGCCAAAGTGCCTATCTGATCTTTCACTCAAATGGCTCGGGCATCAGCTCCTGTAGCTTAACCACAGGCACACAGAGTAATCCATCATGCAGATAGATATCAGTTTGCTCTTGTTCATCGCTCTGACCATGGAGAAACCTAACCGAAACAACCGTACCTCTCACTTTTATGCAAATAGTCATAAGCTGGCTACTGTGCCTCTGGGTATACGAGTACAAAATTTCCACAACTCACCAAACGCAATTACCTGAGATATTGTTTGTTTGCTCATGATTACAAATGCCACCACAACACTGGCTATACATCATCAAACCAGACTAAATGGCAAGGAGTACCAAGTGGTGTTGGAATTCAATAGCATTTTGCAGAGTGCGAAACAGTGTTAGCCTCAGATAACGTCAGTCAAAGGCTGCTTCTGCTTTATGCAGGCAAGCTTGTCTGACGCCCCTGAAATCGCAAAGAAGGATATTCAATAGGATGTTGAGCACGCCACATGCTGCATGTAATGAGTGTACCAGGCCCAGTGTCCCAATGTCACCAGTTGAGCAAGCCAAGCTTACTCTGGCCTCTGGAGAGAATGCATTGTGCCCCTCTACTTTCCTCAAAAATAAGAGTAATAACACATAAGAGTAATTCAATTCTTCATGGCTTTTTAAAATGCAAAATCTAAAAATAGAAACTATTTATAATAATAGACCGTCATCACATTAACTATATTTTAATATATTTTAAAAAGTTGAATTAACTTTGAATTCATATATATTGACAAGTGAATATAGCATCAGTTATTGACTCTAAAATGAACATTCATTATTTCTGCATAATTAGCTGTGTTTAATGACTGCTGTTTCAAATGAACACTGAAGGAAATCACAACAATAGTGCCTAGCAACCTCCTGTTAACTGTGGCAATCAATTTAATAACGAATGAATGCGCTGAAACGGACAAAGCAACTACGAGTCATTAGTGTTACTGATTTCAATTTTCCTCCACCATGGTTTGTCTGCCAGTTCACCGGCTGACCAGTATTAGCGAGAGATTAGCCACAGATTCTCTGATTCGTGGTTTAATCAACCTCATTGTTGTGGTGGTTTTCACAGCACATGCATTTAGCATTTTCTGCACCCATATTTGTTTGATTTGAGTGTGCGTGTCCCTCTGGTTAATTTTGTCAACACGATTCATTGTAATTTATTGAAAATAAATATAAGGGAAAAATCCATCAGACCAAACTGACTTATTTATTTAACCTTTATTTGAATAATACAGGCAAAATAAAGTCTGCTGCAGACATAGTGATGTTTAGATGTGACTTTTGTTGCTGAATAGTTTCTGTACTGTACAATCTTATTTTGTAATTCTTATTCAATTCTTGTTCTTTTTTTTGAAAGAGCAGAAAAAAATCGGAATGCTTAGCCAAATGTATTGCTGTTTCTCTTCATTTTCCTCATAGGCGGGGTAATAACTAGGATTTGTTTCTCCCTAGATTAACCACAACACATTACACCGAGGAAGAGTTTTGGTCTACGAAGCTGGAAAATGTATTATTTTTATTCAATTTCAGTTCTCTTAGCTTAATATTTTAAAGCTGCAGTCCGTAACTTTTTTATGTTCAAAATGTACAAAATTTATATAATAAGCGAGTATACCATGAATCCATTTTCCAAACCGTGTTTTTGGCTTGTCCTGAATCACTACGGTACACATATAATAAGTGTTTATATTCGGACTATTTTAGACTGGTTCGGGTAGGTACAGCTGCGGAGTAGCCCAGTACCTGCGTGTTTCGCCATAGACATAAACAGAGAGAAGTAGCTCCGGCTACAATGTTCTTCCGCAAGACGCACGCAGTTCTGTTTATTAACCGCTAGAGCGCCAAAAGTTACGGACTGCAGCTTTAAATAAAATTACCATGTCGTTATTTATTTTGCTCACACTTTGAAAACTGCAATAAAGAATAAACGTGAGATTACTAGGGTAGCCCTCTACATTGCTACAAAATTTTGTGCTAGGTGATTAAATAATGTCTATTATCAGCCATTGGCTGCTAATTTGTTAAATTTCACTCACCAGTGTTTGAATTAGAGGTTAAGAATAAGTTTAGCACACATATTTCATCACTCACCTGCATTTGAAAGTTTCACAGTACATCTTTACAGCTAACTATTTACGGATGTGCAGTGTATTGTAAAGCAATCAGTTTCTTACAGAAACACTGAATAACTAATAACACCTTAAATACCACCACCAGTCCATAATTTTATAAGTCCTATTAAATATGACAAATATGCATTCATACATTTTCATTCACACATGGTTGCCAAGTTTTAGTTCTAATTACTAAAGTTTTATCATTAGAAATGTGATTGACTGATGTTTTGTAAAAAGTGATGCTTCACATATGAATGTATCTTTGTTAAAAAAAAAAAAAAAAAAAAAAACCTGTGCCATTTTACAAACATAAGCTGATTTGAGTCTGGCAAGTAAACTATAAAATGTATTAGCCAATGTCAATTCCATTTTCAAGGTCTTGGAATAGAGGGCTGAAGGTTAAAAAAAAAATGGAATTCTGTCATCATTTACTCACCCTCATGCTTCCCCAAACCCTTTGTATGACTTTCTTTTTTCAGTGGATGTTTGATTCACACTGCTCTCTCTTCCATGCACTAAAGTTTGATGGTGACCAGGAGCTCCCATTTCTGCATGTACAGAGGACATCCACTATTAGTATGTACATCAGTAATGACTGCGAAGGCACTTGTCATTAGCACTTCAAACAGTTCAGAACTCGCTTTTACCTTGTAGGATGCCCTGTGTACTCCACCGCAACTGCAGTCAGACTTCACTACTGCATTAATTGGCAGACAGCGATCAGGCTGGTCGAACAGATGCCAGGTACATGCTATAAATAGATAAATAAGGCTCCTCTCTTATGATGCACTCCCAGCCACACCACCTTGCTTGCATAATGGATTTATGCTAATGCAGCTCACCATGAGGGATGTGCAGGTAGGCCGGCGCACATTTCGCCTCCTGAAGTAAAATAAATAAATAAATCAAGACACAAGAAGGCATTAAAGGATGCAGGTATAATTTATCACACTAGAGTTGCGGATGTCGTCACAGGACTGTGTGAGGTATAGGGGACATATATTTCTCCCACTTAACTTAGACTAAAATGAACTGAAGCAAAACCTTCAAACTTTCTCTGCAGCAATGTTGTTAGAAGGCGTCTTGAACATTAATGATGCAGTCAGCCATTTTTGTGTCTCAAAGAGTCAGCGTAGTAGTTTGGTACTTGAGCTGAAGAGTGTAATTTTGTGTTACAATACTTTCTCCTATTCGATCTTAATCTGGATCGACAATTTTAACTTGTAGGTTAATATCCCCAAAACAATGTAAATACTGACACATCGTCTTTTGGGGTGGGACCAAAATTCTCTCATCGTTTACTCACGCAGTCTCAGACTTTCTTGCTACTACTTTGAGGGATCTATCCACTTGCATTATATGGACTCACAGAGATGGATTATTGTGTTCATTTGAAGAAAGAAAGTCACGTATATCTAGAACGGTGAATAAATAATGAGAGAATTTTCATTTTTGTGTGGAGTAAATCTTTAAAATAGTTTTTCGTAATTATAATGCCTTAAAGTTGAAATAAACCTAAAAAACTTAAAAATGAAAATTAGAAATGCTTCCTTGGCAATTAACAGAAATAAATAAGTCGAAGCACTAAAATTACTAAAACTAAAACTGAAATAAAAATAAAGTTAAACAGAAAGATATATAAAAAAACTAATATAAAATATGATATAATAAAAGCACATAAAGTTACGAAAATACATTTCTTTGATAATGTCTTTCATTTAAAATAAGTTTAATATACAATATACACATAAAATGGATTATTCAGAAATCAATCATAACCATACGAACATTACCATATCAATGTCTATTCAGTATTCAGCAGCTTGGACAATTGTGCAAACTATACTCACAGATATAGATGTCTTTACGGTACAGTAGCAAAAACACCCTGTTTAATTCTGTTTAAAGAGAGAGAAAGAGAGAGTGTACACAATGTAAATTATGAAACTAAATGACCTCTTTTTTGATGCAAGAAGGCTTCAGGGACAAAAATTTAATTCAGTATAAAGGTGTAAAAGATTTAGTCGAGTATGAAAACTGACAGTTAACAGGTTTTACAAGCTCCACTAAGTTTTTTGCTAATTCAAGTTTCATTGATTCACATCAACATGTTTTACAACATTTATTCTTCTCTTACCTTATATGTTTTACATTTTTTTAAATTAATTTTTTTACCAGAGTACGAATCATACCAATCGAGGACAGAAAACATGACAGGGCTGCTTCTCTCCGTCATCACTGGTGCTCACTTGACTGCCTGTCTGTGTCAGATTTGACCTCTGTCTTCCAAGACCCACCTGTCTGACATCTCTCTCAGCAGATGCCTGAACAAAACAGGAGTGACATGTCAGATTAAGCTATGACAGTTGTCTTGTAGAGCAACTGCTTGTGTTACATTCAGCTCCTGCTGCATAGTATGTGGTCTTCTGTGAGACTCATGCTATGTGTGACTGTACAGTAGGTGAAGTTCACAGTGTGAAAGACACAGCAGGCCTAGTTTATCAACCTCCTATGGTGACAGGCGTATGAATGACCACAGGGATATTGTGTAAGAGAAAAAAAAGGTCCACACAAAAAAGCAGTGAACAAAGCTGTGTGCTGTTGTCATATGAACCAGGATAACTTACTTTCTACTCCAGTAATTGTCAATCACAGGATACGCAAGCAGGTTCCAGGGCCTACTTAGCAAGATTTGGCTTTGTTAAACCTAGAAAACAAAAAAAAATACAAATACATTTTAAGGGGGTTTTTAACAGTCATTAAGAACACATTTCTAGTTCATATCAAAGGGGAACCTGCACCTTACTGATAAAGGACAAAAAAGTCTGATCCAAACAGGAAGATTTGACTTTTGGTGGATTCTAAAGGCCATTAATTCTCTCTGTCAAAAGCATCTAAGGTTAATTTTGAAGGGAGAGTCTTGATTCTTGACTGTTTTGAGAGCTGTAAGGATGACTCCAGAGTTTAATCACAATCTTTAACATAAAATTATTAGACTGAAGGCGTCACGTTCACTACTGTGAGGGAGCGAGGAGACGTGGAGTACATCAACAAGGAAATTTTAATAATATCAAGGGACACAGGAAAACACACGTAGCAGAGGAGGTTGACATAAACAACACCAGACGAAGAAACAATGAAAAACACAGGGCTTAAGTACTCTGAACTAAATGGGGAACACCTGGAATCAAATCAACACAATGAGGACAGGAATGGGAAGAACCAAATAAGGGCATAAGGAAACACATGGGAAAAACAGGACATGGAGTACATGGAACAAAGAAACACAAAACAGGTCCATAACCCTGACAGAAGGACTCTCTGTGGTTTGATAAGCATTGTCAAGACTCAGCTGTTTTACATTTACAGGGCTAAAACAGATTTTCCACTTTCATTAATATAAACTGAATAAAGGCAAACATTATCACACTTGGACAAAATTACAATTTGAGAAACTAATATTTTGCAGGCAGACAGATGCTTAATTGTCATTTCACTCTAGCACAACAATTAATGTTTAATCAGTGGTTTTATTTTAAAAATGTATTCTCATCTCTTTTATTTATTGGATATTTTTAAAAGCCATTTCCTGTAATTAAAGGTGCAATAGGTGAATGTCTTCAGAAACATTTTTTGTTATGCTGGTTGAAAGTCTCTTCACATCCCGATAGCAAACATTAAGTTAAGTGGTCTAAATGTATTTAAATGTATTTATATATTCTGTGGAAGACGTAGGACCAAGAAATATTCGTCCAATCAAAATGCTCGTTCCGAGCGTTTTAATTGGCTTTCCTACCTGCCTGTCAACATATGTATTTGCATACCTCTGCGCACCCAGTTCTCGCAGACAGGATACGTCATCAGTGCGTTCCCGCATGCTGTGCAGACAGAGCGAGAATGGCAGACAAACATCAACAACCCGATCTTCCTTCCTGTTATTGTAGTACTTTTACTAACTGTACTATAACGTTTTCTCACTGGTGAATGACACATGATGCCCAGCGGTTCCCAATTCCAGTCCTCGCGCAAGGGAAGCAGGGGAAATTGTTGAAGTTTATTTTTATTCACTTCGGAACATTCATTCACGGATTTGCACTGCGCAGCATCTTCACACACAGACGAAACTTACTAGAGAAGTGTGAAGTGTGACATAATATACCTCTGTAAATAAATACAATTTAAATTCACGTCTCACACACTTTAATGCCCTTTGTATGGAACATATACGCTTGCTTCGAACTGGAATCATGGCGGAATATCCGGTGATGTACACTTGCCAGGGCACTTACGGTCGAATAGAACAAACGTCGCACATGATAAGAGATACATATGAAATGTGCAGCGCAGGAGGGAGCGAGGACTGGAATTGGGAACCGCTGATGTAGCTGATGTAATGTTGTATCTGGTATTGTGGTCTGTCAGCGTAAATGCGTTCAGAGGGCGTGGCTTTGGACGGCGATTGCAGGGAGAGTGGGACGTTCGCTTTCAGTGCTATCAGGCTAAAGTTAGCATTTTCCAAGATCTCCTACTGCACCTTTAAAATATACATGTATTTTTGTGGCACAGAAAATAAGTTCAGTGAACAAAATTTAAAGAAGGAACATATACAGTACAGTTTTTATTCCATCTTAAAGCTTCATCCAACTTCCAACTTTCCTTTTTGTGAGTGAGATTAATGCCGCCCATTATCTTTATTAATGCCTATATTAATATTCCTTTCACACTACTTGCCTGTTTTAAGTATCATGAAGTTGCTGTGGTTTGCACCTTACATGACGGATCAGCGCCTGGGGGTCGGATTCAAAATGTGATTCAGATTCAGTTCAGATTGCATCTTTGATAATTCACACTATGCGATCGTCACTCACGTGAACGAGCACCGATTTGCCTCAGATTTCTGACTTTTGTCTACAACCTCCAGAAAACTGTCAGCAAGTGAAACTTGAGCCTAAACTTGTCTAGTGTATATCTGGCATAAGTTGAAAGACAAATACAATAAAAAAAAAAAAATACAAAAATGAGCCAAAATGACATTTATATATATTACAGTTTCATCTATCTGAAAATGTAGACAGAAAAAAGTGAAGAGTAAATATATAAACTGCAGGGTTAAAGATTGAAGAAGAAATGGAAAGTGACAATAAGGCCTCACCCTGAGCATGTTAGAGTTTAATCCATCTGAAAATGTAAACTGAATCAAGTAAAGGGTAAATAAAGAAACTGCTTGCTTAAAGTCACAGTAAAAGTAATGGAAAGTGACAATAAGGCCTCACCCTGAGCAAGTTAATGTTCAATGCTGGCGGCCAGGAAGTAGAGGAAGGACATTAGCACTGTGGTAATGACTGCTCCCCCAGAGCCTTGAATAATGCCAGCCAGGATTACCTGCTGCCGCTGACACACTGCCCTTGTAGCCGCCGAGTTGCAATTGGGCTGGAAAATGGCTCATCTCACACCCTGCCATCCAATTTCCTCTATCAATGATAGAGAGGTGTACTCGCCTTATCCACTGCCCTTCAGATGCTCTTCTGCATGTGCAAGCTGACTGGCACATTTGAACACACTCTAGTGCACACTAGTCCTGTCGAATGGGGAGAATCACGTTTACAGCAGCTGTGAATGTTGACATAAATCTGTTGCAAGTCAGTCAGCTCTTCTGATAGAGTGCAAACGCGTAATGTATCCTTAAGAATCTCCTGATTTGACCTCAGAGTTGATGCAATCTCCAATGGCATCAATTCGATGGAAATATCCAGTGATCTGCAGTCTTCCAGGGACTGTCATGGAGGATGCTATCAAGGCTTGTTGGAAATCATTGAAATTTACAGCGTGTATCATCTTAGCTGCTCTGGGCATTGCTCTGTGATTGATCTTGAGTGCAAAGAACTGACCTACTCAGCTCCGAACCTGGAAAGCAGCCTGCTCCTCTCTGATGTCCTCGTTGATTGCCGATGATACTCGTTGCATGATTATTATGCAGAATATGTTCGTGGAGGGATAGTACAGTTGATGCAGCAGAAAGAGTCACTTCTTTTGGGTCAAATCAGGAATCTCATAAAGGTTAGCAGAAGAACGATGTCTGAGATTTGAAATGTTCACTGTCAAAGCCTTCAGAATTGGTGTCTTTAATGTATTTTTGGTTTGTACACATTTAAGGGCTCTTCTGTGGTTGGAGGCTCTAAGGTAGTGATGGGCAAACTTGGCCCTTCCAGGCCACTTTCCTGCAGAGATTTGGTCTAACCCTGATAAAACTCACCTGCCTGTAGCTTTCTAGTAGTCTTGAAGACAATGATTAGCTGGTTCAGGTGTGTTTGATTAGAGTTGGAGCTAAACTCTGAAGGAAAGTGACCTGGAAGGGCTATGTTTGCCCACCCCTGCTCTAAGGTAATGAGCATTTCAGAAGGATTTTTTTTCTCTCTGTCTGCTGTTAAAATGTGAGGAGGAGCGTCTTTCCAAGCACGTCCTCAAGAGTGTTCTGGATCACAGTGCTATCAGAGGAAGTTTTGTTTGTCTTCTTGTTTGTCTCGTAGCCTTTATGTCTTGTTTCGTGTGTCAGGGCACCTTTGGCTTTGCAGTCTGATGACAGAAGTAATGATTGCACACCTATCATCTCCTCTTCAAGCTGTCATCTTACAATGAGTGTTGATACAAGCTGTCAATCAAGTGACTGATTTGATTTATTTTGAGTCTCCTAAAAATACCAAGGGGAAAATCACACTTTTGAGGATTAAAAATATGCAGTTAAAATAATATTAAATATGATATTTGTAAAAAATATTAGTCTGTTACTTGGAGAAAATCTCAGTTGTCTTCTCAGTCTCCGTTCTGTATATTCAGTTGCGGATTGCGCTGAATTATGACAAATTTTGACAACTCTGAATGTGAATGGGGATTTACATTTCAGTGCCTTGTAAAAGTGTTAAAAAAATTATCTAGCCAAGAATGTAAATTCTCTCATCATTTACTCACCCTCATGCCATCCCAGATGCGTTTGGTTTTCTTATAGTGGAACACAATCTGGGAAATTTAGAAAAATAATCCATCTCTCTGAGTCCATGCAAATGGATTGGTCTTTCAAAGTTGATGCTTAAAAACCACACAAAACAGGCATGCCGGTAATCCATGTGATCCCAGTTGATGAATAAATGTATTTTGAAGCTAAACTACAGGTGTGTGTGAGAAAAATACTAATATTCAAAACTTTTTAAACTATAAACCAGAGAGAAAGAAAGTCATAAACATCTAGGACGAGAGAATTTTTATTTTTTGGGTAGAGTATCTCTTTAAAGTCATTATTCACAACTACATAGGTACTGAACTACATTTTTTATTGTGCGTCAAGTGTTTGACAGACAGTGTGTGTAGAAAAGTTGTGCAAAGATTATTCAAAATCACAAAAGCCTTTGTGTTCCTTGGATAAAAAGACAACAACATACAGGTTTGGAACGACATGAAGGTGAGTAAATAATGGCAGCATTTTCATTTCTGGGTGAACTAATGCTTGAGCAACACTTGAGCAACACATTGCTTGCCAATGCTTCTGACTCTACTGCAAATTCACATCACATTGGTTCATTTTAAAGCATTTTCACTTTCATGTCATGATTGCCTCAGGAATCAACTCCTGGTGCAAAATCACCATCTATTCCTTAGCTGTTGCTTGATAGAATCAGTATAATTTGTCTGTCTCACTGTTTAGCCGCCAACCAGAAAAGTTTGCTATCGTCTCTACTTCTTGCCTTATACTGTCCTCCTTTCTCCCCTTCTCTTTTCCTGTCTCTGTCTCTCACAGCAGTCCGTCTCACTCTTCCAGGAAAAATGAGGCATGTAAGACCATGTGGTGCTGTAGCATCAAAGACAAAGCTGTCAAAAGACTGGGAAAGGAAAGCAGGAAGTAAAGGAAGATAGAGAGAGTGGCTGGGGGCTACCTTTGGCAATGGAAAGGGAGTATAAACTAGTTAAAAAAAAGACCTTAAAAAAAATCAGCCTGGTAATTTTGCAAACACATGCAGACAGAATCATATAATTTTTATGATCTGAGTAACAGGATTAGATGAACAAGCTCCACTCTTTATTTAGACCTCTATATGATGAAAGATCTCAGGTAAATCAGCCTGTTTGCTTAAAATTGCTTGGTGGCTAGTGAGCGTAGACATTTGGTTGAGCATCTGCTAAAAATGTGATTTATTATCCAAAAAATGCCCACAGGTTACTTTAAAGCTGCTAGGTTGATATAGTGTGTATATTCAGGCTGAGTGTCCTTTAATGGGAGTCAGAGGAATACTCTCTAACTCTTCTAACTCACATTTGAGCTAAACAGCTGATCTGGGGGACATTCTAGTGTCTTTCATCTGGTCGTTAACCTTCCCTATGGAAAAGAAAAATATTAAAAAATGTAATATTATTCTGTTAACTGCTATTATACAGTTCAGCAGACCAAAAGCAAGAGCCTCATGCCCCCATGGTGCTGAATTGTAGTTTGTGTGAAATTATATTACAAGCACCTTTGCTTTGTATTCTCAGCATTCCCTCCCTAGTCTATCACAATTCCATCATGCTCTTTACACACTCCTGTGACATATTGCTGTACCAACGCTTAGCTAATACACTCCTCATCCTTTTATCCTACCACTTACAGATTGTACGCCTTCATAGCATAGAGTTGATAATCTACTGCCTGCAGCAAAGCAGAATCTTTTTTATTGAAAGATTGTAGGATTACTAACAGCCGCAGTGCGTTCAGACTCCTTGTGGTGGCAGTCTTGCCTTGTGCAGTTTGTCGCATCCACGTGTGAGGTTTTGACAGGTCACTGCTCTCTCCAGATGCCCTTTATTTAAAATGCAGCAAAGGGGCAAAGAATGCGTGGGCTTGTTGTATGACAGAGTCTGAGTGCAGCCGTAGTTCAACGCACACATTCTCAGACAAACAGACACATGCACAGACTGTCAGCGGCACGGGGGGTCAAAGAGCTATTCACTTGTGCACCTATTATACAGCTCTCTCTACACTCAAGGCGTACTGGTGAAAGGGAGAGTGGAGGGGGTGAGACACAGTTCAGGCTCTGTGTTTGTCATGTCTTTTGTTCAAGAAGCATTTTCAGTACTAGATATGGTCGGAGACTTTGAGGAAGCTCAAAGATCGAGCAACTGTAGACATCCAGGGAGGCGAAAAGGAAACACTGTGGCTGTGGGAAGCCAACAAGAATGGGCATGAAATGCTTACTGAAGTATCTCCTTTCAGATCTATTACCTTATCATCACTTTTACTATGGTGGTATGAGAAGGTAATATCATGGTACTATGATAAATACCATAGTACTATGCACCATATATTTACATACAATGGTATTTAGATGGCAGCACTTCAAAGAATACCATGGAAGTACAAAACGTATCGTGGCTATTGTGGTACAGTAATGTAAACCATGCTATTTATATGGAACTCTAATGTAATTCCAAGAATATCATGGTACATTTCCAAAATACCATGTTAGTGCCATAGTACTTGGTCAAAAAAAACAAAAAACACAGTAGCCCAATTTGTTTCAGTGTAAGTGATAACACATGTCCAATAAACATAGAATTTACTTGGCAATGTAATTTCTTGTACTTTTTGTTAGTGTAATGATCACATTATTATTTTGATTATACAAAACCAGATTAAAAGTTACATCACTTGGTCCCATTTTGCATAAAGTATTTTGTTTTTTAATAAAAAAAACACCAACCACTTAATTGGTCTCGTTTTTTAAGTTATTAAAAGTACTGAACACACTGTACTGCTCCTTCCTAATTCTATGATTAACCGTATAACAATGAAACTTTGCAAACAATACTAAGTCAGAATGCAATGCTAAAATCACACCTTGACCTAAAGTGTTGCTTATGTAGTATCACTTCAGCCAGAGTGCTAAAACTGTTCGATTGCGAGTAACACTTACCTGTTCAGTAAACATGAAGTTAATACACACTATAACTTACATTTTAGACATGATATTCCAAGGTAATTCGTCAGTTTTTTTCTCAAATGAAACTAGTTTCAAAAGAAACCTAAAGGAATTCAACATTGCGTCTTTGAACAACTTCACAGTGATGTTTCCTTCCTTCCTGAATCAGTCTTGAACGAATCCTTTGAGTGAATGATTCAATGACTCGCTTGACAGTCACTAGGCTTGTTCGAGATGCATCGGCGTATGACATCAAAGTACCGCGAGAGCAATTCAAAAGCATAAAGAGTCGTCTGCTCTCCAATCTCTCTCGTGGTACTTTGATGTTATACGCTGATCGGTCTGCGCAGTGCCGACGCATCTCGAACAAGCCTTTTTTCGTTCTTGCATGAACCACCTTTTTTGAACGAATCGTTTGAATTAATGATTTAATGACTCACTCAAACTCCATATTAACAGTTACTTTGTGTTTGTGCTGCACCAATGAAAATAGTTCTGCCACAGCAGAACCCCTTCTCTTAGCAGCACACAGTTGTCAGGGTGGTAAAGTAAGAGGAATCAGTTGCAGGGATAACAAAGATTGGTAACACTTTCTATGAAGCCCGCATTTATAATACATTATAAGTCCAATATCATTGGTCTTAAAAAGTGGGTGGGTCTTGTCCCAGCCACATACAATGGTTCTAAAGTTACTGTCTTTATTAGTGAGTCATTAAATCATCCACTCATCCCATTCCACCAAAGACAGTTAATTCAGGAATTAAAAGCTTAACTGTGTTTATTAGTGTTTAATTTAATAATTTACTCGAAAACACTGATTAATTTAGGAATGTGATACTTGAACAAGTTACTGTCTTTAGTTTTTAATTGAATAATTTACTCTAAAACACTGATTCAAAAATACCGATTCATTTAGGAACTTGATACTTGAACACAACTTCACGACGAGTGTTTAATGAATCATTTACTTAACCGATACGTTCAAAAACACTGATTCATAGGAATGTGATACTTGAACACATGACTGTCTTTATGAGTGATTCATTGAATCATTTACACATCCAATTCCTTCAAAGAACAGGAGAGGATGAATACAGAGAGCAATCCAAAGTATAGAACTGAGATTCTGATTACGAATTATAGACACATGCAATTATTTGAATAATTTTTCCGAAGCCTGTTTATGTAGTATTAAGTAGTTCTGTCAGGGTGGTAAAGTAAGAGGAATCAGTTGCAGGGATAACAGAGATTTATTGAGTTTCAAACACAAAACAGGAACTAAGCCACTGTCCGAGAGGGTAGCCAGGAGATATTCCAGCCAGGTCTGTGGAAGTGAAAGTCAGCTCAACAGGAGGCGTCTAGGAACGGGGTTTCAGGGCAAAGGGCAGAGAGTAACAGTCCAAGAGCAATGAGACAGTCCAGCTCGCCAATGAACACCAAGGGACAGAGAATGGTGACGGTGGGAGGGAGAGGGAGAGTGTGCCTGGAGGGTGAAGGCAGAAGCCTGGCTGATTCAATTGGAATCCTCTGAGGCTGGTGGACCAGCCTGATATTAGCAGAGCAGCTGGATGGATGGAATAGGAAGGGCAGGGGAGCAGGTAGAACTGGGCAGCGATGGATAGGAGGGAGGAGGCAGGCGGTAGGGAGTCCAGCAGCCAAAGCTCCCAAAGATGGGGGAGCAAAAGGGGGAAGGGGAAAAACAAACTAAACGGCAGGAGCTCAAACTAGGAACTAGAGAGAACAGAACTAACTCAAAAGAAAAAACCCTAATATCAAAAGTATAAAATAAATGCTAAGGAAACTATTCAAGACTAGGCTAGACAACAACAGGATAACAGTCAACAGCGACAAGAGCCAAGTTAACTCAGCAGAGCAAAGATTCGATCTGGCACAGGACAGAAAACAAGAGGGGAATATAAAGGGTGACTAATGATCTAAAACAGGTGTTAACCCTAACAAGATAATAAGGTAACAAGAGGGACGGGGTAACAATAGACAATAGAGCACATGGCAAACATAAATACCAACTGACAGCCATGTGCTCCAGACAGACCAGGACACAACATAAACAAACCCAGATCAGACCGGTGCCTTGACAACAGTAGTATTCGGTTACAGGAATGAGTTGATTGAACTGATTTTTTCATAAGGCAGTTGTTTGTTTGTTCCTGAATGAAGCATTGTTTTTGAAAGAACCAGTTCAGAACTCATACATACACTATATATAAAAATAAATAAATAGTTTGCAATTGCCTTGATTAATTTTGGGGGAAAAAAAACATTGGATGCATGTCTTAATAAATCCTAAATTATGTGTTAAATTAGGCTGTATTAGGCTTGTGTTGGAAAAAGCCTGGCAAAATAGACAGAGTATGTGGGAATTATTGTGTCTAACATGTAGATTGCTCAATATATTTATATATTTTTATTTAACTGATTTCCTGCAACATTTTGCCTATGTCTGTGATGAACAACAGCACTCTTGATTCAATATTCACATCATATCTAACCATAAAAATGACGTTCTGTAAAAGATCTGTAACCCAAGTATTTAGTCCATGGGTTTATATTAATATTCATAGGCAACTTGTCTCTTTAGCTGTTAGTTTGTCAATATTTACAATTGTGCTGGGAGTGCCAAGCTTAAAATAGTGAAAATGACTTGGCATATCAAAATTTTCAGACTACCGAAAATGAAAACCATTTTAATTGGTGTGGGAGGCTCAATTATCAAACCAGTATTTAAAACAAAAACAAACAGCTGGGACTCTTTGCTGTTTATGGTCTCGGTTTATAATCACCTCCATGGTGACAATGAATCAAACAGACAAAAGTGCATCAAATTGAATGTGAATTTATGCACCCACTCTAGTTTTATTGGTATTCAGAGGACTATTGGAATTAGAGCTCTTTTGGCATAATCGTAATCATTTTCGTGTAATAATAAATCTGATTTCAAGAAATAATGTGCTAACATATTTAAAGATGCATATTGATACCAAAACAATAAAATAAATCTGAGTGCGTTACATTACGTCCTGACAGGATTTTCACAACTCCATCTGTGCTGCTAAGGCTGTTGCAAACGTAAGTTGCTGTAACTCATTTCTAATTGCTGAGTTTTGATGGATCCAGGAGACGCTCTGTCATGAATGCTGCTCTCACCTTCAGCAATGCATCTGTCTCGTCACCTCCCAGCATCCTCCGATTCATTTACTGCGCAATATTAACAGAACTTCCAAGAGCTTGCTTAATTATTTAGTGACTTGGATCTCCAGAGAGGTGCTTGAAACTGTTCTTGAATTTTATTATACATAGCCTGCTCTTCTTAAAGCAGCCTTCATGAGCCTTAATGGCCACCATTGCAGAGGGACGCCCGCAGACAAGGTGTCTGTAATACAAAGCCAGTATCTGCTGAAAGACAGCTGTTTATAGTTCAGTCACGTAGCCCACATTTCTGTGAAGTGTGATTATATGATAATTTGATGTTTGCTTCTTACCTTTCCTCTCCATCACTCTTACAATGTCTCCATCCGACTCAGCTAGATCCCTTTGAACAGACATAACCTTCCGACAACACACACATTCAATAAATTATCTCGGGAAACAGGCAATATACTTTTGATTGTAAATTTCGAGCAGTCACAAACTTACTTTACAAAGGACCAATAAAGAGAGAAAGCAAGGAAATGAAATACACTTAGGAACAGTTGTTGTCACATTGGTTATTTTATTGTTTTTGCGAGGTCGGTTATTGAGACTTGCTCAGCAGGAGTGTGTCCCGAGGGCTTTACCTTCCAGCGGCACTGCCATCCATTCTCAAATAGCCCGACCAATCACACGACTATCACACACGCCAGCTACACAAAATACATGGTGGTATTGAATTCCCCCTGAGACAATTATGATTACCTGACGGGGCACAGTCGAAATGGTACAGCAATACAATTTTTAAAGGTATTTTTCACCTGAAAATTTAATTGTCATTATTTAAAAATGCTGTTGTTTTTCATAGTAATACCATCAACTCTAAAAAGGACAAAAAAAAAAAAAAAGAAAAGAAAAAAGAAACACCACAAAAGTAGGCAATATGACTCATGAACTATATTCTACAAGTCAAATGAGGATTGATTTTTTATCAAAACTAACAACTTTCTTTCTTTCTTTCTTTCAAAAATATGAAGGTTACATTACAGCTGTCTTGGAAACTATTTACCATGCTGTCATCCTTTATTTTTTGATACTTTAAAAAATGCCTTTTATGTGTAGTTTTTGTTTCATTTTATTTTACCCTTGTCCCTGACCCAGACTTTGACGTTTAAAATATGAAAATCTATCATAAAAATATTAGTTATTTGAATCTAAAATAATCTACAAAGAAACACTGAAATATACAAAAAGCATTTCAATATCTATTGTGTGAGTGATTTATAGTAGTTACATCAAACAATTTTCACATCGAAAGTATGTGTACTTATACACTTATGCATGCACTTCTATGTATGCCCTTTTTAAAGCAGGCTATGCATAATAAAACACACACACACACACACACACACACACACACACGTAATGGTTTTTATACTGTACAAACTGTATATGCTATTGCCCTACACCAACTCTAAACCTAACCCTACCCCTTACAGGAAACTTTGTGCATTTTTACTTTCTCAAAAAAAAAAAAAAAACTCTGTATGATTTATAAGAGTTTTGAAAAACGGGGACATTGGGTAATGTCCTCATAAGTCACCTTCTCCTTGTAATACCTATGTCATACCCATGTCATTATACAAATTTGTGTCCTCATATGTCACAAAAACGCACACACGCACACGCGCACACGCACACGCGCACACACACACACACACACACACAATATTTATTTAGTAGGTCAATTCCAGTTAAGCTGCAATTTTATTTTATATATTTTATATAGAATATGTAAAATGTAACTCCTGTGAGAAAATGGTAAATACATAATTTGAGATGTGGTGGAAATGACAATGTGGGGAGAATTTAATACTTCCAGAAAAACAAACAGGTTTGGAATGACATGAGGGTGAGAAAATAATGACACATTTTTTATTTTTTCCTTTAACATACCCCTGCACTCATATGGTCTTTTGTACATTGTGAGGAGAATAATATATTCAGTGGCTTATGAAATCTTTTTTATAATAGCAAACATGGCTATCCTATATACCCCATTATCTGGCAAAGGATTATTTCAGAAGCTGTCACTGCAGGATTGTAAATGGGGGTGAGGCTTATTCAAAGTTGCGGTACGCCCATTATATCTACCTGTAATATTCTTATCCTGTAATGATAAAGCTCAATCACTGACCCCTAGTACTCACATTGCAACTGAAATGAGAACACCGGAGGAACAATGCCGGTGGGGCGTTCCTTCATGCGGTGCAGTGATGGTGGGTAATGCTGGGGTGAAGGAGAACAGACAGGTGTCTCAATGGGAGCTAGGCATTGGCATTCAGGCCTGTAGGACTGCAGGATAATAGCAGATGATTGGAGAGGTGAAATTCCCCCCCATTCGCAGAGCAGTCATGTAATTACAGCGGCGACCCCTCAGCCTCTCCTCCCTGTCTCCCCTCAGACACCACGTCTGGACTGAAGCGAATGAGTCTCTATTATGTCCGTTTAATTATCTCTCTGTCTCTCTTTTTCTGCGTTCTTTTCTCACTTTCCCACTGACAAACAAAACATTTACGAATAAAAAAAAAAAACAGACTTTCTAATGGTGTGCTGCGAGAATGTTTGTTCCTCTCTGTCACTTTTGCAGGCCACTTAAGTACTCAAATATAGTCCCTGAAAGCTTCAAAGTATCCAATTATCCTATTTAAATTCATTAACATGAAATGTTTAAACATGAGGAATTAGAAATAATTTATATCCAATGCTTTGATACTCTGTAAAAACATTTGATATACTACTAATGTGCTGAAATCTAAATTAATTGGTCTTACTGAAGTAAAAATTATAATTTCATATGATTCAATTAGCCCAACTACACGGTTACGTCAAAAATAACTCGATAACTGTATTTTGCACTTGATTTTGAAACCTTGCAATATGACCAGAATCTTTAAGGAATAAGCAGATGGATGATCAAACTTTAGTTCTCCATGCATTCTGATTAAGGCTGGCCCTGGAAATATTGAATTGTTTTGTTGACTCAACCTTTGCAAGTCAGTTTATTGTCATTTCTCTCTAGCACAGCAGGGAAAGAAACCAAATAACAGTCTCTTAAAGCCACAGCGAACTTTTAAGATGTAAACATGACTAAAGGTGCAGTCACATTTACCATTGCTAGTCGAATTTTCGTCAACAAAATCCAGTCATTTCAACAGGAATCCTCATGATCAGAAATTTTGAATGTGGGTTAAAGGATTTCCCATGCAAATTTCATAATAGCTTCAATTGCTTTTCCACACTGACCAACAGAAAGCTGCTTTGTTTGAAAGAAACTGCTTTGTGAGCTGTTACACTATTAAATCTAATTTTTAAATCATCTACACTATTAAAATTATTCAGTACAACTGACCATTTTTTTTGCCTGTAATTTTACCTAATATGACCACACTTTATTGCTGAATAGTATGTCCAAGCAATAGCACACAATCACTGATACTTAGGCAGATGACTCAGAAGTCATTGCTCAGGATAGTTAATGTGCCAAGCCATCTTGGGTCATTTTAACACTTCCAGCTTGAGGTTAGAACATCTGACCTTTAAATACCAGCTTAACACAAGCCCTAGGTTACCCTCTCAGCTTGTAAGTCATGCAATTACAAGGAGTATGACATGAAATGCATGACTAACATCAGTCTCACTTCTTTGGTGTATGGGGCTCTCTATGGCAGTCATAAGAATCTTCCTCTCTAATGATAGGACATGTTTGATACCATGGTTACCATGACTCACCCAACCGCTAAATGATGTGTCCAGTTCATGAAATATCCTCCTGGTCTCTGGCTCACCGCAGACTTGTTATCTACCTGCCTACTGTTGGAGTGATAAGTCTGTACCTGACTAGACTGAACCTGAAAACCCCTAACATTCTATAAATCAGTCTCTTCAACTACTTTTTTTTTTTTTTTAGTTTCAGCTGAGCACTGACAATTTCAGCGATGCCAAAATGTTTCAGTGTTTATTTATGCCTCCTTGCATAATTCTTGCTTTCTTTTCCTCACTTTCCCACTGACAAAAATGTGCGCATAAAACAAGCACTATGTGCAGTGCTTGTTTGTTTTTTGTCACATTTGTAGGCTTTACTTTAGTATTCAAAAATATGCTCTGAAACCTTCAAAGTAATCAGTTATCTTCTTCAAATTCACCAATATGAAATGTTTACGCATGAGAAATTTTAATTTATGTCCTAAGCCTTGATACACAAAAAATATTTGATAGACTGCTGAAAATGTGCTAAAATACCATTTAAATCTAAAATGAAGTTTTTGATTTAGTTTTAAAAAAAATAAATAATAAGCCATTATATAATAAACAGTTGATCATTTTGTTATTTTAAGGCTATTGTTTTTAAATTAGAAGAATAAAGGAAGGACATTTAAAAGATTTAATATGAATTAAATTCGAACTTGGACACAAATGTAGCCAGTGCATGCAATTCAGATACAATCATCGTCAAAGGCAGAATAAACTTGATTTGAGGATGTTCAGGATTGGGAATACCGACTCTCAGCTGTATGTAGAAACAGAATATATGTTTACATGCAAGTTCAGTGGAGGCGTATAAATATAATTGATGGACCAGGTTTGGCCTGCAGGCCTCAATTTGAAGAGCCTTGTTCTAAATCATTTGATCTGCTAAATTTAGAACTCACTTGTCAACAGTTTTAATATGAATACCCACCATGTATTTGTCTGTGATGCTGTGTTTTCTTTTGCTCTAATCAGTAGCTTGATGTGGAGTGTCTGAGGGGTTGGCTTCCTCTTCCTCTGCTTTGATCATTCAGCTGTATTATACTGCATTATCATGCACCTGTAACTGTCACTCAGCCTTCAAAAGGCATTATATTCAGGGCCCTACTGGAGGTGACTCAATATTTAAATAATACTACAGCACTTTGGGTTGTCAGTTTATGTGCACTTCCAACACAGATGCACCTAGAAGGGTTTGCCACCACTCTGCCTTACCTCGCATGCACTATCCTGGTTTTGTTTTCCTTTTGGACCACTTATTCTGTCTGGTTTTTCCATGTCAGATGAGATAAATGCTTTAAAGGTGCAATAGGTGATTGTCTTCAGCAACACTTTTTGTTATGCTGGTTGAAAGTCTCTTCACATCCCGACAGCAATCATTAAGTTAAGTGGTCTAAATGTATTTATATGTATTTATATATTCTGTGGAAGGCGTAGGACCAAGAAATGTTCGTCCAATCAAAACGCTCGGTCCGAGCGTTTTAATTGGCTTTCCTACCTGCCTGTCAACCTATGCATTAGCATACCG